>NC_132880.1:8325632-8533132 GCF_030463535.1 Salminus brasiliensis
ATAATACCTTTCATGACACCAATCTTTTCCTACATGATCATGTATATAGGTCAACAAGCCAGTTTTCTCAACTTTAAGGTCATTTTGCCCCAGAAAATGACATTTATAGCTTGCCATGAATAGCTTATATAGACATTGTGCAGCCCTACAGTAAACTATTAGCTTACATAGCAACAAGAGAAAAGTATAGGCCTAAGGCCCAAGTGCGACTTGGAAGTGAGCAAGCCATCTTCTTCTTCTCCAAGTACAAATTCTCCCTTGTTCTGGGCTCTGATCCCTCGGTCAATACATGCAGCCGGTGTCATCCAGCGGTCATCCTCAGTGCGGGAGGGGCCATTGGTATTGGGTGGTCGGGGTGAGGTGGGGGGACACTTTCAGCGGCGCTAATCGCTGTGCTCACTGTCAATCGCCTGCCAATATTAGCGCCCCGGCCCTCATCCGTCAGCGCAGGCCCTGATGGCTCCCTCGTTAGCGCCGATCACCTGCCCTGAGCCACGGCGCCATCCATCACTCACCCTGCGCCCATTCTTTTGCTGCGAGGGCCTAATAGCCACCGCTCGATTGTCTTCTTTTACCCAGAGCGCTATGAAGGTAGCTGAGCGGAGGGGTGACAGAGAGATAGAGAGAGAGAGAGAGAGAGAGAGAGAGAGAGAGAGAGGAAATAGAGGAGGGAGAGTGGGCATGCGAGAGGGTGACGGGCAGAAGCTCAAACATTTCAGGCACGCCGCGCTGGAGTAATGAGCCATGGCGGCTGGATCTACCTGCACTTGCTTTGATAAAGGCGAGTTGACGCGCTGGGGCCACATGTATGTGGCCTAGACACATGTCCATCCATCACAGGGGTGCACTGGAGAAGAGAGGAAAATGACGGAGAATGTGGAGAGAGAATGGAGCAGCCTAGAGGGAAGGCAATGGTGTGAAAACGACAGCTAGTCTCATAGTCATCATCAGGAGCATGTAAGATAGTGGCCTCTGAAATAGGCCACAGGAGGCCAGAAGGCTTCTAATCTCAATTTTCTGACCTTAACAATCTTCCAAATGAATGAAAGATAGCTGTCTGTAGGCTATTCCTCCCAAATGGTCATCTCTACTCCAGTAGGGTTTGGTGTTTCTCCAGCAAACATATCTACTGAACCTGGCAATTAGTATATATTTTGAAGTAGATCCATTTGAGCAGGGAAATTGCCAAACTATGCTAGACTGTGGCCATTTAGGCATGTGGTCCTCTAGACCATGTCTCTCCAAGATAAGAGAGCTGCTATCCTTATGGAAATGTGTATATGGTTTGCGTGCCACCAGTGGTTGTGTACCATTACTGTTCTGCACCAGTTTTGCAGTAATGCACTAAATATTCAGATTTTTTTTTTATGTCAACATGTGAATGTAGACTGTGGGAATTTAACTTAACTGCTAGCATCACAGTCAGAGCCATAAATCATTCACCCTAGACATCTATGACAGGTGCTATAAAAGGTAGGATTATAGCTAATTATAGAATAGCCACAGTGATTCATACTAAGTAATATTACATAATTATTACTGCTAAATGATAATAGGGAACTGTACAGTTTACTACCAAGTAATACATAGCCTTACTTGTTTTTTAACACTGAAATTTGACTACTATGTTGAGTTTTCAGTAAAATCTGTACAATTATAATTTCTAGGATAAGTGATTTTTTTTTACTGGTTTTGAAAGCTACAGTGAAGAAGGTTAGTTGCCACTTGAAAAATCCTCAAATCCCTACAAAAGTCTCTATGGGAAATTTTATTTGGTAACTGCACCCACCCTTCACCCCTAAAGCTGCAACCAGGCTACTCCTTGTAAAAGGTAGGATTATAGCTTATATAGAAAAGCCATAGTGATTCCTACTGCATTGTATTACATAATTAATACACTCTACATAATAATAGGTAACTGTACAGCTTACTACGAAGCAGTAAGTAGGTTTACTTTTAGAACAGCCTGCAATTTGACTCCAAGACTTTTAGTTTTCAGTAGAGAAATCTCTAGACTTACAATTCCTAGTAAAACTGAGGAAACTGGTTTCTCACTGGTGTTGGAAGCTATGGTAAAGAGGGTTAGTTGCCACTTGACCAAATCCCTACATCAGTTCCTATGGGACTTAATATTTCCTAGCAGCACCCATCCTGCAACAGGTCTAAAATCCTGGCTAGTTGTTGTAAAAGGTAGGATTAAGGTAGGATAATAGCTTATATAGAATAAGCACAGTGATTCCTACTACACTGTATTACTTAAACAACACACTCTTAATGTTAGTAAGTAACTGTATAGTTTACTTACTTTTAGAACAGCCTGAAATGTGACTCAAAGACGTTCAGTAAAGAAATCTGTAGACTTACAATTGCTAGTAAAAGCGAGGTTAACAGGTTAGATGCCACTTGACCAAATCCCTACAACAATCTCTATGGGACTTATATATAATATTTCCTAGCAGCTCCAACCCTTCACCCCCAAAGCTGCAACCAGGCCTAGAATCCTGGCTTCTCCATGTAATGTAAATGTTCTAAACCAATAAACCTCGAACCATTTAAGAACCTTTATTCATAAGAGAGAACAACAGCTAGGCCCAGAGCTGCATCAGGCTGGTGCAGTGCAATACTGTTTCGTTCCAGGAGTGCAGTGGTTGTGTTTGCTGGACGACAGCTCTTGCTCACCAGCCCCAAGATGATTAATTCAAACTTAACAGCAGAGTAGACACTAATATTCATCACCTCACCCGCATAGCGCCGGAACTTAGCCACTCCAGTTTGTCCACGCACACACCAGACTGTGCTCCAACACAGCTGGCAGACAGAAGTGAAGTGAAAGGAAATGAAATGCCAGACGTTGCGAGGTGGGTTTAGCATTACCTTTAGCTGTGTTTGTATATGTGTAAGCTTCTGTTTTGTTCTGCTTTCTAATTAGCATGAATGCTAGCACGTTGCCTTTAGTGACCTACGCTTTTCAGTCTATTCAGCTTCTCTGTTGCACAGCTTTGTTTTCCATTGTGTCATTTAGTTACTGCATCGGAAGCATGGGCCGTTTGAATCCCTGCTGCTGAATGAAGGGATTAGTTCACATCTAAATTTTACCTTTTATAAATTAGTATCTTTTATTGTGTGATCAAGCTCGCCTCTGTAGCGGCAAATAAGACTTTAACATGCAGACCCATGTGTTGCTATAGAAATCCATTATAGCAACACAATCCTTCTGCTCAGCCGACAGAGAAAGGGCCTATTTGCTCCTATTGTTCTTTGCATTGTTGTTAGCTTTCTGTTCAAACAAAGGAGACAGTTTACGCTGTAAATGATCTATTCACTGATGCTTCCACTCATAACTCTTCTCGTAAACACTCCTTTATGCCGGGGAATGCTCTCATATGTTCACAGACAAAGCCAAATCCACAGAAAAATAACTCAAGAAATATGCATTTGCAGAAAGCCCCCCCCTCGCTTTTTGTCACTGGGGAACAAGAGTTTACAAGCACCCCAACATGGCGGCCTCGGGTATGATTACAAACAAAAGTGCTGACTTCATTTTCACGTTGCCTTTCTCTCAGTAGCCAGACGATCTCATCAGCAGTGTTTCTCTTCAGCATCTGTTATGGATATGATGGCCACCTGTCCCGCAGTCCCTCGAGATGTGGAGACAGGACAGACAATTTACACATGTAAAATGCCAGAATATGGTGTTGTCACCAAAGTCCTCCTCCTGTTGTTCGCAAGAGAGCCGCAAAACCTTTGTGGTGGAGGCAGGGCTTTGCTGATTGCACACAAGTACTTATTTCATTGCTAGCTGTAAGATGTCTACCGCTACTTTTTCATGCATATTTATGTCTTGCTGTAGCACTTGTTCAGTGTTACAGTATATTTTGTCTGTACTGCTTGTTTACTAATTGACTACATTTTATTGCTATTTGTCACAGAGTAAACTTTACTGATTGTCCACTATTTTACAGTATCTTTTTACAGTATTTATTTCATATTTAACTCTCATATTTAACTCTATAAACTATTGTTTATTTATTATCTTATAGTACATGTTCATGAGTATTTAATATTAAACTCTACTGTTTGTTTAGTATCTTACAGTACCTTTTTTATGAGTATTTAATATTAAACTCTACTGTTTGTTTAGTATCTTACAGTACTTTTTTATGAGTATTTAATATTAAACTCTACTGTTTGTTTAGTATCTTACAGTACCTTTTTTATGAGTATTTCATAGTAAACTCTACTGTTTGTTTACTATTTTACAGTACCATTTCATGATAATTTCATAGTAAACTCTATTATACATAAACTATTATACATTTCATGAGCATTTTATAGTCAACTCTACTGTTTGTTTAGTATTTTACAGTGCCTTTTGTATTGTTATTGCATAATAAGCTGTCCTGTTTGTTTACTATTTACAGTATTTCTGTTTCAATGTATTTCATAGTTAACATTATTGCTTGTTCACTATTTTACAGTATCTTTTCATGGGTATTTAACAGTATAGCTTCAGTTTTTTAGTTTATGACTGGCTTAATTACTGTATTACTTTTTAAAAGTAGTTACTCCATGAAATGCTGTACCTGTTATTAGTATTTTATTATTATGTATAAAACTTGTTTAAGTCTTAAGCCCCCTTTTAAAGTATTTCTTGCATAGCATACTTCACTGTAACAAGCAGTTTGTTAGTTCAATTTTTTTTTTACTTTGTATACTTTTTATACTTTGTTGGAACAAAACCAGTCCAATTGCTTGTTATCAGATAATATATATATATTTTAGGCTTTTACAATGTTTATCTCTTGAGTAGTTTCATGTTTCATTTCATTCTATAATCACATTTATTTATTTTTATTTATTTCTAAATGTTTGTACATTTATAACTAACTATGGAACTGGTTCAGTGTTTTGTTTGTTTTTTATGTGACAAGTAATGTAAATGAAACCTTTCTGAAATTGTAGCAAAATTCTTTTTTTTATATTTGTTGATTTCTTTAGTTATTCTGTTTGAAATTAAACCATACATGTATGAAAAATGTAATGGTTAAACATATGACAATAGCTTGTATATTTTGCTAAGTTGTTGCAGTATCTTTTCATACATATAGATAAAAACCTTTAGTAAGTATTTATTTAATAGCTAACTATAACGGCTAATTGTTCAACTCTAATAGCTACAGTTATCTTTACAGCTGCTCATTTTTTTCCTATTGAAGAGAGAACTAAGGAAGACTGGAACAGAAGAGATTTTTGCCTACTTGTTCCTTACCAGTCAAAAACAGCTACATTTCTCTCTGGCTGTCAGAGTCACACTGTAAATCACAGACAAAGAGAACATCACACTGTAGGTGGGTTTGAACCCTCGCCATTTTTTAAAGCACGCCCTGGATGTGGTTAAACATATCTGTAAAATGTCTGATTTTGTGTAAAGTGTTCCCCTGGGCATGAGAGGAAAAAAATCAATTCTCCTCTCTGTTAAATCTCCCCCTTTCCGCATTTTCTGTTCGGTGATTTGTTTTAATGTTGGCAGCTTTGACAAGCTGAAGAAGGTGAAAATGCCAGATGATGTAGAATACAGTGGGCACTTTTTCAAATACGCTCTCACATATTCCTCTCACCTTGAGTGCATGAGGGTGTATTTTTTCAAATGGCCTTTTTTTTGGCTTGTTTGTTTGATGCCTATTGATATTGCCAATAAGAAATCATCAGATAATGTATTACTGCTACAAAGCACTACTCATTCATTCAAAGCTACAAACAAATGTATTATTGAAAGAGAGAAAACCAGCCATTCAGGACAGCTTTTCGTTAGGAAAAAATAATAACGGCATTGAATGCAAGCGTTAACTTTTTATTTAGGAAAGTAGAAGTTAGCATACAATATATTTTCAGCTTTTCAACTTCAGATACTATTTTGAAGGTTACTGGCATACCAACAACGTTTTATTCAATTCCAAAGACTGGAAAGTAGACTACAATACAGAGGGTTCCAAAAGGTTTTTATTTATTTATTTATTTACACCTGGAAACAACAGAAAAAATTTCCAGTCAGCACCAACTGAAGTCACTGGGCCAGTTTTGAAGTCACTGGGCCAGTTTTTGACTTAAAATGGCTCATAAAAAGATGCTGTTTATGTCATTTACATTTCTGCCCATATGTGAAAAGCAGGAGATCAGACCACACATGTCCTTTTACCACTCTTAAGTCTTAAATTACATAAAATATTTCTTCAAATTTGTCTTCTTTTTACCTCCACCATAAGTCACTTCCATTGAAGTCTCTTCCACTGAAGCTGGTGTTCAGACGGCTTTCATTTGGATCTGATCTGCTCATCAAAGACTTTCATGCAAACTTACAGCATCATTGCAGATTGAATGGGGAAGTAGCTCAGTGGTGGAGTGCCTGCTTCACATTAATGAAGATCCTGGGTTCAATCTTCAGAAAACATGTATCTCCAAAATTGGGACTTAACTGGAGAAGGCAGAAGTATGATTAATGTAAAATAAGAGTTTATTTCAAGTCATTTAAATAATTTGCATTGGTCAGATTTTTTACACTGTGTATAGAGCAGCTACAGGGTTCTAACAATGAAGAAAACTAAAAACAGAGATAAGTGGTCTTTATTGGACAGCAGCAAAATGTGGTGATGTTATGGGAGGAGTTGTGGCTCTGTGGTGAGAGCACTTGGTTGTTGATCACAAGGTTGTGGGTTCAATACCCAAGACAGCTAAGCTGCCACTAAGTAGAGCTTTCAAGGCCGTCACTGTCCACTTGCAGCATCATTGCAGCTTGAATGGGGACGTAGCTCAGTGGTGGAGCGCATGCTTCACATTTATGAGGATCCTGGGTTCAATCTTTAGCATCTCAAATTGTTGCTGTCCAATAAAAAAACATGTATCTCCAAAATTGGGACTTTACAGGTGGATGGAGGTCAATGTAAAATAAAAGTTTATTACAAGTAATTTAGAGCATTTCTATTGGTCCATTCTTCTAGAATTATTTAGGCAGTGTACAGAGCAGCAACAGGGTTCAAACCATGGAGAAAACTGAAAACGGACACAAATGGAGATACATGGTTTCCATTGGACAGCAGCGAACAATAAGGAACAGAAGCTTTTTCACTAGGGGTCTCTGATATTTGAACCCCACTGTTTCATTTCCCTCTATGGCAGCTACACATTTGCTCATTTGGACCCAGCTGTCACATACAGCTTATGTACTATCACTCTGCCAAAAAAAGGGGGCCATTTAACTCACGGAAATAGTTGCAGCGTGACAACTAAACATAGGTGTTCGTCTTAAGGCTAAGCGCGAGAGGCGTTCGAGGGGTTTAAGTACCTGTTGATACGCGCAAAAGAAGGACGTGTTAATAGATACTGTTATGTGCAGAGAGGAGTGTGTGGCGTGTTGGCGTTCGGTGAGGCAGATTGCTGTCTGGCTCACCGTAAGGCGGCAATAAAGAGTTAATGACATGCTGTGCCTGCCTCACGCCTCCTCTGCCTCGGCTCGCTATTGTAAAGGCCTCCGCTACACAAAAGCCGCCAAGAGGGATAAGCAGACAGAGACGACGTGGCTGCCAATGAGCAGGAAATGAAACAAAGAGAGGGGGGACGGCCTGATAGCAGTGATTATTACCCAAAATATAATATAAAGATGACAGAGAGCACGAGAGGGAGGAGGGCGGCCATGCCACCCACTTAGCCCTGGCATAATGAAAATGAGAAAGGTGTGAACACAAGCAGCCCATTTACATGACAGTGGATATGCGTGTTGAACATCCTAAATGAACCACTGAACTCTCCGCCTCACCCAGGGTCTCAGCGTAACCATGAGGGGTGGCCGACACCGTTGGTTTTTGCTTTCCATCCAAGGCTAATATCTCAATACTAATCACTGGACACTGGAGCAGTGAATGATGTATAGAAACACAGCAATCACTAAAGTGTTATTATTCCATGTGCTCTACACTTCAGTTTGGCCTCCTGTATTACATGCACTACATATTTTCATACCTTCTACAAAACAGAGGTGTTCATATTTCATACTGATCCACTGTACTATGAATTTTCATAAGAACTACATGTTGCCACCAATAATTCCACATAGCACAGTGTATGTATATTTGTTAAGAGACAGTTAGGGAGTTGCAGGGAAGGAGGTGAGGCTGGGGAAGGTAAGGGTGAAAGAAAGCAGGTGAGGAGACACTGGTGGAGGTGGGGTGGAAGTCAGGGCAGAGAAGAGGAGGTGAGGCCAGAGTGGTGAAAAGTGATGAAAGTGAAGGGGAGGAGGTGCGGGTAGACGGAGGTAAAGGTAAATGGGAAGAAGTCAGGAGTGGAAGGGTTGGTGGAAGTAGGTGAGGAAGAAGGTAAAGGTGGAGGAGAGGGGGTAGGGGTGGAGGGGAGGAGAAGAAGGCTGAGGGGAAGAGGAGATGGCTGAGGGGTGGATTGTTGTCAGGATTGTTGAGGCTGAGGGAAGGAGGTGAGAAGGTAAAGGTGGATGGATGGAGGGAAGGTGGTAAGGGTGGAGGGAAAGCTAAAAGTGAAGGCAAGGAGCTTATAGTACAGGTGGAGAAGGTGAGAGCTAAGGAGAGGCAGAGATAAGCTGAGGGTGGAAGAACAAGGTGAAGGCATAGCGGAGGAGGTGAGGATGGGGAAGAGAGTAAAGACCCCAGTATGTGCTTACAAAGCTAAGCATCGGTTTTTCCTCAGCTAACATTATTAACAACATCGTATCTCACCTCAGCTGAGCTGATACTGCATGATTAATTCACTAAAAATGTATACTTTTTTATTTTATGAAATCTATATTCGTGGAGTTGTGAGTTTCCACCGTGCTGTAGCCCTGTACTAGCTCTACCCTCCTCCAGTGTGCAGAAGTCTTCAGCAGGCTTCAGTAGACGTCTAAGCTTTCTTTTTGGGACTAAAAAGATAAGGAACTCTTAAGCTGTAGGCTTTCCAGTACCCAATATCGAGTATAGAGCTCAGACATCCCACAGTGCCTTATAGAGATTGGAAATGCTAACAGCTAATGTTTATATACACCTTTGTATTGTTCTGATTCCCGTTTAGCATTAACGCTAGCATAGTGCATTGAGAGACCTGTACCTTCCTCAGAACACAGGCATCATCAAGATATTTGATTACTGCGTATCTCTTTATCTATTTTCTACTGTTTTCCAGATACTGTGCAAGATAAGTGGACCGATAAATGGACTGATCAGCTTTACATACTGAAACTGCCCTCCAGAACATAAACATATAAGCCCAGAAAGCCTTTTTTCATTCTTTGGATCCATGCCAGCGAGACACACTTTAGCTACACCTCTTAAAAAGCCAGTTAGTCCGGCAGTAAAGTGTATACAAGCTCTCTGCACTCCCATATAACACGGAATGGCAACACATCTGGCTGATCAATGTGCTTTTGATTCATGAGCATATTTTTCAAATTAACCGGCCAGTGCCGTTAATATCCCCACAACAGATGTGTAACAAGGCCGCAACTCACGGCCGATAGTTGATGTGTCTGAGTTATGGAGATATTACCATGCATTAGCAGCTCTCACTCTACCAAACAAATGAAATCCTCAGTAAGTTGACTTTAAATCAATAATTTTCAATCGGTAGGCGGACGAGTTTTGGGTCGAGCCGAAACAACGTCCTGGTCACTGCAGCAGTTGTATAAATCTTGGAGGTTATGCCTTCGACATGGCTGATGGTACCGTCAGTGGAAGAGACTGCTGCAAAAATGAACCCGGGTGCCATTAAGGGAACATATTACAATATTTTCCCCAACAACAGAACAAGTAAAGTGAAAACATTAGGGATTGACCTGAAAACACAATTTACACATCGTAAAAAAGGAATTGCACTGGGTTTTTTGTTGTTGTTTCAAATTCATTTCTGTATAATTACATGGTCGAGTTGTTAGCTGGTTTGATGCAAAGTGTTCAATTTCAGAGAAACTCTGAAGGTGAGCTATCGGTCTCTAAAAGTATTTTTCTAAATCCTTTCATAGTGGTGGGCTACATGTAGGGTGCTGTAGGGTAATAGAGCGTCCAAAGAAAACCTTTGTAACTATTATGCCATCATTAATAGGCAGAATGTGTAAATACAGGTCCTGTCTACATCTACACTTTAAAAAATAGAGGTGCTTTAAAACGTTCTTTAATCGATGCCATAGAAGAACCACTTTTGGTTCCATAAAGAACCATTTCTGTAATAGATTTCGATTAGATTGATTGATGTAATAGATTTAGATTGATAACATTGTTTGAGTATTTTAAAGGTTCTTCACATTCACCCATCACCTCTATGACAAACATAATTCTTTTATGGCATTATCCAAAGAACCATCTGCATATATATTTCAAAATCGTAGAGTTTTCTCTGCGTTTCAGCCTCCTGTCCTCATGAACACAGTGTTGTAGGTCATTGAAAACAGAGGGTTTTGAAAACATTCTCCAGGGTAGAGATTTTTGACAATGTGTTTTAACCCCTTAACACAGCAAAGCCTAGTCCACACTAAGGTGTATTAGTCAGTAACTACAGGGACTCCTTTACAAACTGGTGGGGCTATTCTTTGGTAATAGAGGTTTGTAACAACACTTTGACATCACAGTGTTCACTTGGTTGGGTTTCCTTTTTCATTACATTACAGAAGGTTCCGAGCTCACATTTGGGGAAAAAAGCTACAAAAAGCTCCACTTCTATACCTGATCTGGAGGGTGCGGGTGCTTCAGAGACAGTGGCTGCACTGCGGTAGTGGTTTAGGATAGTAAATAAATGGTTAGATTCGGGTATTGACTTCTTAAAAATACTGTGGAAGTTGCCTTTAAATCTGGCACTCTGGTAATGGGACATTATCAAATGAGTTTAATGCATTAAATGGGTTTAAAAAAAACAAAAAGTTGGGCTCTTTTGTGGGGCAAAACTAGCCTACAGCTCAGCATACTCTGCTGTTGCACCACAACTTGGTTGTATTTTAGCAACATGCCCTGCACGCAATCAACAGTGGTCTAAACACATAGATGTTTACTATACTCAAATCAATATTTTTTCCTTGAAATGATTTCAAACCTGAAATCTGCGGGTGCTCCCCCCATTTCCCACATCCTGGACATCCTGGGCCATTTCTGTAGAATGGTTGAGGTCCATCCATCCATCGTGAAATGTAAAGGAATGTCAAATAATGTATAAAAACACAGTTACAGATTTTGACACGATAACGACAGTCTATCTTTAGTTCCTAAAGTGATAAAAATGGCAAAATACCTAGGTTCTTGTTTCGTCTTCCTCAATGAAACATTACGGCTCTATTTTAGTGCGGACTTCCTCCCGATCCTGTCATATGCAGACCCTCTCCCCTCAGCCTGACCCCCTTGTGCACGGTGTTCTATTATCTTTTAATATGATAGGCAGATTCTATTTCCTGTCCATCAATCAGCCACTTAAAATGTGCTGTAGTAGAGATTATGATGAGCAAATTACACATATGAGGGATCTCAGCCTCAGAATGGTTATGAGAGCCGTTAAGAGTATAATTAACCTTGTGTTAAGTGGCATTTGCTAATGATTAATGCACAGTATTAAAAGGTAGATTGTTTTCCACAATGAATATCTCCAACTCGCCTGGTTTAAAGGGATAGTTCGACATCTAAAAGATCCTTCTTTGTACTCAAGCAAAGTCATATGAATACAATACAGTCCTTTTCTGCATGCAGGATGATGGTGTTTAGCACGGTACATGAATGCACGTCTGCATAAATAGAAAAAGGAATACGATGTGTTGTTTATTTTATTGATTTTAGCTTTCTGCTATTAACAACTTTATAATATAACCGTATAAGTATAATACATTTAATATTTTCATGTTGCAGCATATTTATTGTTATTATTGTCAACCCTTCGGTATCGTGCCCTCCCCCGGGGCGATTCCAAGCTGCCGTCCACATGCCCAAATAAGGACTTCCACCTCATTTTCGTTCATGTGTTTGGTTCACTTGTATCAGTTCATGATTCAGTTCATTTGGTTCATGTGTTTCACCTGGGACTGGGGGTACTTAAGGAGCCTCAACACCATGGTTCAATGCCGAGAATTGTATCCTTCGAGAGGTTCCCCATTCAACTGAAGGTGTGTTACGGTCAGCTTCGGCTCGGTATGCACGATTCAGGAGCTGGTCACCCTGCTAACCACGTTCTTAGCGAGGCTCGCTCACTCACTGTCAGGATTCCCACATTCCAGCAAGGCGACCTGCACTCGCAGCAGCACGCTGCCATTTCAGGTTAGGTCGGCCCTGCCGTTTTGTCTAGCTGCTGGTTCCCCAGCTCTCCTTGTCTTGTTATTGAGCGCTGGTCTAGTGCCTGATCAGCTCAGCTGTGTTTCGGTTTTGTTCACGTTATTCCCCTCTCATTGCTGCTCATGTTTTTCATACTCTTGGTGTTTGTTTGAAACTTATGTTTGTTTGTTTGAATAAACCCCCTTGCATTATATTCCGTCTCTGCTCATCCCTTTGTGTCTGGTCTAGCACGCTATGACAGTTATTAAAGTTTTAGACTGAAGATTTACACAAATCTGTGCATGCAAAGTTGTCTAGCTTAAATGAAAATAGTCACACATTCCTCCAAACTGCAGTACATATCAGGGTTGGGCAATTCTGGTCCTGCAGGGTCGGGTTCCTGCACAGTTTTGGGCTTTCCCTGCTTAAGTACACCTGATTCCACTCACTTGTCAATTGCCAGGTTTAGTAGTAGGTCTGTTAGAGCAGGGAAATCAGCACACTATGCTGGGCTCCAGCCCCCACTCTCCACCACTGGTATATTATGCTGTAGACTTCTCCATCCATCTATCCTTCTTCTTATACTCTATGTCCTGGTCAGTGTAGTGGTGGATCTGAAACCTACACATAAGCCTACTCAGAATTATTGGGCACAAGGCAGAGAATACCCCCTAGACAGATGCTGCAGAACCATAAAAGTCTTGTTTCATAAATGTTAAATTACATGCAATAATGTAAAAAGTGCCAAATCAGTGGTTTTACTAAGCTCCCAAACTGAATGGAATTAATATATGAATAAAATCATCAGACTGCAAGAAAAACATGAAATGATTATGTTGATGACCAGATATGAATCTTCTTAACCTTACAAATTGGGGTTCTTCAGGGGTTCTTTATTAAGGGCAATAGTTTGATATAGAACAATGACAACTCAAAGAACCATGTCAGTGTTTTAATGGTTACGTGATTATTAAAATACAGGAAAACTCTTCTTTAAATATATTTTGAAAAGTTTGCAGACACTCCTTCTACTAAATGCATTCAGCTACTTTAAGTTGCACATATTGCTGAAACACACAAATACACACACATAGCTTTTATAGTCCCTGTAAAGAACAACTGCCAATAGAATAGGACTCTTAAGCAGATAGGTGTGGGCTAGAGGGGTATAAAGCCTCCCAGCATTGAGCTGTGGAGCAGTGGAACTGTGTTCACTGGAATGATGGTTGGTGCTCCATCCAATACTTTTGGGATGAGGTGAGGTGGTGATCATCCAACTTCCTGACCTCACTAACGCTCTTGACATTGAATGCAGTCAAATCCTCCCAGCAATGCTCCTCCAAAATCTAGTAGAAAGCATTTCCTGGACAGTAGAGACAGTTACTCCAACCAGAGAAGGATAAACCCTTTTTAATGCCCTTGGTTTGGGAAGGAACAATGGATGTGTCTCAATGACTTATTGTCCATATACTGTATATTTAAGTGTGTATTAGTTATGGACGTAGGGTCATCTACAAAGCATCTAGAGGGGACCATCAACATAGAGTGTTACCAAACAGATTAGCAACTTCCAAGTTGTCACTGGTTATTCATGAATGTGTAAAATGTGATGTTTCTGATTCTGAAACACATTTATTTTCAACAATGTTGTGAAAAATAATGCAAAGAAATCCATGGCCAGACTTTTCTGGTAGATCATCCAGGGGTTTGGTCAAGCATTCACAAGCAGTTCCTTCATTTCTGAGCAGTTTACATTGGATTGGGTGTGTGAGTGTGTTTATCTGTGAGCGAGAGGGTTTGTGTTGTCATGTCACGTCTGCCCGACAGGAGCATGTTAGGATTCTTTCTGTCTTCGACTTTGTAGCAACTGCAAGTGAGGCCCTGGCCCCCCTCGCTATTCCTTTATTTCTGCCTTCCTCTGTCTTTCACTCAGTGTGTGTGTATGCATGTGTGTGTGTCTGTGTGTATGTGTGTCTGAGGCCCTGTTCTCTCAGCCAGCCTTTCACAGAGCGAGACGCCTGTCATTCTAATCAGCCTGCTGCCCATCTCCTCTACCACCGGCTGGCTGAGTCACAGCGATTGAGAGAGAAAGAGAAAAGAGAGAGAGAGAGAGAGAGAGAGAGAGAGAGATAAGAGTGCTCTCTGCCAAGTAGCATATGCCCCTGTAACGGTCTGTACTTCACGAGCCCTGTAGCAAACGAGCGATGGCCTTCTCAGCTGTCCCTGGCTGGCAGGCCAGCTATGATCCGTGTCTGTTAAACCCACATCTGACTTACACTGTCAGAGAGCCTGGTGCTGACGCCCCTGAACTGCTCTGATGCTCAGCAGATCGGACATGGCAGCGGTAGCACTGCTCGGCCGAGCTCGGGAGACGCTGGAAGACATGGGCACTGTCCCGTTACAGCTAAATTAGCCTTAGCAGAGGACGATAGCTAATTGTAAGTGCTTTGCAGGTTCATACAAAATAAGTATCTGTGACCTAACCCTCACCCTGGTCCTAAACATCACCCCAACTCTAACCTCAACCCAAAATTCAAACCTAACCTTTATCCTGGTTCTAACCCTCATCTTAACCTTAACATCAACTCAAAATTCAAACCTAAGCCTCATTCTGGTTCTAAACCTCATCCTAACCTTGACCTCAGCTCAAAATTCAAACCTAACCCTCACCCTGGTCCTGAACCTCACCCTAACCTTGACCTCAACTCAAAATTCAAACCTAACCCTCATCCTGGTCCTAAACCTCACCCTAACCTTGACCTCAACCTCAACTCAAAATCCAAACCTAACCCTCACCCTGGTCCTGAACCTCACCCTAACCTTGACCTCAACCTCAACTCAAAATCCAAACCTAACCCTCATCCTAGTCCTGAACCTCACCTTAACTCTAACCTCAGCCCAAAATCCAAACCTAACCCTCACCCTGGTTCTAAACCTCACCCTAACCTTAACATCAACTCCAAATTCAAATCTAAGCCTCATCCTGGTCCTAACCCTAACCTTAACCTCAACTCCAAACCTAACCCCTTATCCTGGTCCTAAACATTACCCTAAGCACAACCTCAGCCCAAGCCTAACCCTAACCCTCAAGCTGAAACCTCAAAACCTCATCCTAACCTTAACCTTGACCTCAACCTGAAATCCAAACCTAATCCTCACCCTAGTTCTAAACCTCACCCTAACTCCAACCTCAACTCAAAATCTAAACCTAATCCTTATCCTGGTCCTAAACCCTAACCCTAACCCTAACAGTGTTGAGTTTCAGCAGACTGTTTGTTAAAATGTGAACATTGCTGTATAGGCAACAGGAGGCTGTAGTGAATAGAGTAGACCAAGATAGATGAACAATGGGACACTGGATAATAATGGATGCCTGGGTTCAATAGATATCAGTGTGACAATGTTGGAATGCAACCTTGTATCTGGACAATTAATAGACAATTATGAAATTTTGGACTATCTGTACTAGAATATTTGCCACAAAATTGTCACATAACATAAAGGGAGACTGGCTTCTCCAACATGTATTAAGAAGGTGACAAAACTGAAGATACAAGGTGTGCTCTGACAGTGACAAATGACACCCTAATTACAGTATTATAATGGACGTAAATGATAACCCTGCCTGTAGTGAATACGCAGGTGCAATCTGATAGCACTGGTCCATCCTAGCAGACATAAACAATGCTCACAAGACCACAGAACCTCCTGAATTTCCTGAAATTCTTATAGATTACAGGCTGGATTGAAAGGCTATAGCCTGGATGGACACATTGGCCTTAAACAACATCCATGAACAGGTTAAGTAGCAATACTAACACCCTGCTTGGTCATGTATGTTGGATATAGCAGGTTTGGATATAGCATTACAATGAGGTCAGTTGGAACAGGACTGCTGAGGGATCTCAGAAGGCTGTTCAGTTATTATTATAGAGACTCAATGTACATTCAAAACAGAAGTGTGGCAATACAATAATAACATTCAATTAATGTGGAGCTGTATAGTACCTCTATTATGATATTGACATCTGTATTAGATATGGTCATAGTACTGTGTTATAGCATCTACAGTGTGGCTGTAGTACCAAAGTAGGCCCAGATTTACAGAGGTTCAAAAGCATGCATCTGAAACACCTCAACCGGCTTCCCATGGTTAGCATCTGTAGCAGTCTCCAGCATAGGCAATACAAGAAAGGGTGCTATTAAATCACTTTGCTTTTTAACCATTTATGGGATTCCCAATTCTTCACCATATACAGTACTGTACAGAGGTTCTAGGCACCTAAGCACATCATTTACAATCATTTCTCTCAGCAATAAGAGAGCTTTTGCTTGTAAAAACACCAGATCTCATTAGAACAGATGCAGGTAAGGGATCTTCTCAGCTAGTGTGGAGAACAATCCTTGATGCCAGGAGATGTTTCTCCTGGATGCCCCTTAGCCAGCACAGCATGGATGTGTTTAATTCCATCACCAGCTTACCTGATTTAACATTATTAAGGACTGATTTACCAAACCAGGTGCTGGGTGAAAACTATAAATAATACTAGACACCCATTAAGAGAGCTTTGGAGATGTTTTAATGAACATAGTGATGTAAAATTACGGGTTTTTTTTTATGAATAGTATTTGTATATATCCAAACATTTGTATTTTACTGAGCAATTAAACACTCCCTACCAAGATAATTCATATTTTCACATTTTGATATTCTGCCTAAACCCAGTGTATCATGAGCAGCCAGTTACCTTGTTGGTGGATGTTGGAACATAAAAATGCATTTATTAAAACTATGAAGACTGAGGTGTGACATGAGGTGTATATTTATATATAAAATGTATAATACATGCTGCACCCGCTTTTATTTCCAGCACACCCTCAGTGACTTCGCTCTGGATCCAGGCCTGTAGCATTGCATAAACTGCAGAAATTGTCCCAGAGAAATCCTATAAAATTCTTGTTGCATAAATACATACTGGATAAAATATAAAAACCCAACATCTCCTAAGTAAATGCAACTACCTCCCTGGATCAAAGCAAATCCAGTTCAGTATCAACGTCCCCAACACTCAGTGGAAGAATGGCAAGAATTCCTGAATGATACACGGAAGGCTGCAGCAGCAGAGGAGGCCTTGAACACATTCAAATCACCACACTGATCTCAACAAGCACTCAAGAAAATATGACAGATATGACTGTCCTTTTTAGGACACACCACATGTTTATAAAACCTGGACGTAACCTTTCCCTTTCTGCTTGTTAACGAAAGTCGCAGAGCAAGGCTGTTGTCACGGGGGTTGACATAACTGTGTGGAAGTTTCTAGAGGCTGTGTCGTCTCAGCCCCCCTCGGAGGGACGAGCCGCTGAAAAGGTGCCTCTGCTTGCTATGGTGCGCCATCTCCTGGTCGTCCGAGGCACCCTGAACCAGCCAATGGTTCTCACTCAATACAATGCCGCCATTTCTGATGATGGCAATGAAAATACATCAGTATTTAAGCACTGTCACTGTCGCTATTACAGTCACACACATTCGAAAATGTACACATGGCCTATGCGCGCTTCCATGAATTAGAGTTATTTAGATATTCTTTATAGAACCATACAGCATTGGTTCACCGGTAAGCTAGACAGTTGCTAATTACTCTCAGTTGTAGGAGGAAAAATGCAGTAAGTTTTTTGAAGCAGTCCATTTCTCCATGACACCTATTGCCGTAATGAGTTTTTTTAATTCCAGCAGGCCTATTTCAGCTAACACCTATGAAATATTTTAAGAGGGTAATGTTTGTTTCATAAACTTCAGCTTTGCCATTTTACGTACGTCACTGGGGGACTTTTTAATCCACACAAGACAAGCGTGTAAAAACTCCAGAGCGATGATAGTCATTACGGCCTTCTGATGTGGACGGCATTCCTGTGTGCAAATTCACCTTCGTAAAGTCATTCTTGGCTCGTTAAAGCCTCTCCCATTAAGAATAATCCTTCAGCGCTTGGCTTAAGGTATCCGTGCTTTGAGGAGGGGAGAGGCGAGCGTTCGCGGCGCTTTGTCGACTTTATGGTAACACTGGAATATATTAAACCCCGGCGCCCTTCTCCATAACTGTTTCCCGCTGTGAGTAATTAGCATTTCTGGGGTGAAAGATTCCAGCGTGATTGTCAAGTGTAATACAAAAACTCAAATTACTCTGCCTTCTTTTTTCAAAGCTGGGTATTTATCTTACAGCTGACAAAAGTCTGCTCCCTGCTGAGGAGGAATAGAGCAAATAAGTTTTGCGACTGGGTGAGAGAATAGCCTTAACAGTCGAGAGCTAAGGTAGCTCATGCTACGGTTGAGAACGTAAACTAAAAACTGGCCTTTGTTGGAACAACTGATTCTCAATTCAATGACTATTGGAAGAAGGTGGTTTCCCTAGCCTTAATGGTAACAATTAGAGATCACCTGATCTCCTGTTGGGCACCTCAACCCTTTAAAAAGGCTATGGGCTGCCGACAGGCCAAAAATGTGATACTACAAACTTCTATTACCAAGGAATAGCCCCACCAGTTTCTACAGAAGTCCCTGTTGTTACTGTATTTTACACCGTAGCGTGTAATAAGCCTTTCTCAGGTCACCTGGAGCATTACGTTGCCTAAAAATACCACTACTAACCATTAGACGCCACTACGAAACCACCAGGAACCAACAGGCAACCTTGAGCGGCTTCTATAATTTCTATTTACTCTCAGCAGGGCTGTAAGAGAACGCAAAATCCTTATTGTCAAGGCGAGCTGCTTCCCTCTAGTTACCCATCCGCTTTGGCCCTTTTATGCGATTAGCATAAAATATGCACAGCGCTACGTGTGACTCTTAAATTTGTTGTGCGTTTAGGGAGCTTTCCTCTCTTCATTTGTCTATTACGAATTTAATGCGAGCTAAAAGGCCTGATCAGAAATTCCACTCCACTTGGTCTGGGATACTTTCCCCATCCCAGGTGCCAATAAAGAAGACCATGCCAATAAAGAAGTCCCCCAAGAAAATTACACCAGAGTTTAAACCTTCAGGCTAATAGCATTGGCACAGACACATTGCCAATATACATTTAGCACCTTCAGGTCTGGATGGGCCAAAGGTGGTCGGCCAGAGTCGTGTCCCTCTTAAAGGTGTCTGGTTGGAAGATTAGGTTGTCCATCATCATTGGGCCTGACCATTTCCCATGAGTGTGCGGGAAACCGAACAGTTGTTGCTATCGAAGGCAAGGTGATTGAATTGTCCTTGCGCTGCTCCGACTTTGAGAACATCCCTTGCGATGTTGTGAGGACACAGTGCGCGCTGTAGATGTTCTCCTTGAGGCTAAAAAAGTCTCAACTGACCAGAAAATAAGATCAAATGTCATGCTGGAGGAATCACAATTTGTGATCGATGAAAGCACTCGAGAAGTTTGTCTCGTTAGGCCAATTTGTTGAACCATTCGAGGATATTGGGTTTAGGATTGTGTTGCCTTTGATTGAAGGGATATCCTCGCCCTGCTCTAATGGAATTGTGGGCCAAGGTGCAACTCTGCTGAAGGCTCAGCTACAACTGCCACGATGTTAACTTAAGAGAACGCGAGCGTGCATGTAGCTCAGCTAAAGAATACAAATCTATCGCTTATGTTTGAAGATGCTCTAGAAATAGCTCTCCTTGCTAATCCTCTCTCGCGCTAGCAGAAAGAGCTCTGGTTGTTCCTTAGAATGTCTGACTGATACCCTAGGCTCCATGTTACCGGATTTACTTTTAACACTTCTTTAAACGTCCTGTTTCTTATTGTTCCGTAGTTTTTTTTTCCTTCTTCTTCTTCTCCAGTCATTGTCCAAAACAGACTCCAGTGGCATTGCAAGCGACGGAAGGATTTCTGCCAAAGCGTAGCATTAGTTTAAGCTGGGTAGGATCCTGCCTGCCACATGCTTTAGTTAAGTATCAGTACAAAAAAAAATGTAAGAAAGGAAGAAAGAAAGAAAATTAATGTGAAGGGGGGAATGTATGAAATGTCATTAATGTTAATGCTAATCACTTTTTGCCTATTAAGCACAAATTAGTGTAGGCGATGTTAAATGTCACTGGATGTCCTGGGAACCATTTGCACTTTTAAGAGCAGGGGCCAAGCGAATAGCTTCTGATTAGCATACTTTAGATCCTCCTAATTCTCTACTATGCCGATATGAGTCACAAGTCATGGCGGGCCATAAAGCCCAGACAGTGAAGACTAAAAGACTGCTAGATGTCTACCAGGACACAAGGCATTTTGTTTGACTTTGAGAGTCCTATTGTTTGTTGTCTGTATGATTTATTTATTTAAATATCCATTTATTTTTATTACATTTTATAGGTGTAATCAGTTTTGATATATGAGGAAATCAATGTTAAAAATGTCTGGTTTTGCAGTGACAGACGAAACAGCTACTGTTAAATTCCTGTAATTACAGTAATATTACAGTTACTCACTTTGTAAATTGTGTCTCTTTTCAATATTATGTTTCCATGTTTTGAGAAGTGTCCCAACATTGAATTTTAATTACACATTTCCTTAACATAATTGATTTATTCCTGTCCTGGTGTTTTAATAATAAAAAATAAAAGAATTTTAATTTTTATATGTGAACAGCTTACACAGATCATTATGAGAACATTCAAAGTTTTTAAAAGGTTCCAGGAAGGTTCGCTTATAACGTTACAGAAATAACATTCTAGGGACGTCCTGAAAATGTGCTGTAATAATGTTATTGGAACATTTTTTTACAGAAACTTCCCAGTTAGATAAACACTAATGTTATAGAAACATTGATAGTTTCCAACAAAATATTAAATACTGGACTGTTAAATACATTGATACATTAACCGACACATGATCACACTGATAGATAATATTGAACAAATTAATGTGACGTTAGGCTTAATATTAATATTAAATATAAAAAATAAAGAATTAGAGCATTTATTTCAACATAGAACAGAATACTTTCTGAATTTACACTGATCAGAAAAATGTTTAAATGATGAACCTTCATTCCGTTCTTTTTAAAGTATGCCTACCAAATGTGAAAATCTCATATTTAGCTGTGAGAAAAAAAAGGTTAAGAATTACTAGAACATTAAATAACTTGATAGATTGAATGTTATAAAAATCAAGTGACAACATTCTGAAAATGTAACCAAACACTGTTAGCTTGGGTAGCGTTTTTTTTTTTTGTTTGTTTGTTTTTTTAAGTTTCCAAACAGCATTAGCCATTCAGCAATTTAATTACACTAACTAGCTGTTAGATCAGACCATAAGGAAAATGACGCTAACTGTGGTTCTCTCATTCTAAACACAATACAGAAAGAACAGCCTTGTCTAACAGTCCTGTTTGTCTTAAAGAGTAACTAAGCAAGTGAGATTCAGTTTTAATAAATAAGTAGTAATCCTCTTACTGTTTACAGTAAAAAAGTAATTGTTATTATTTATTTAAACATAATGGCTCTAATAACATACTTACAATCCATGTAATAACAATATAACTACAGGTGATGTATTCCTTGTTGGGACAGTTTATGTGAGTACACATGTATTAACATTAGTTTTGACTCAACTGTATTTCAATCGCTGTAACTGCATATTCACTCATATGTGCCTATACATGTGTAATAACAATAGAGTAATTTCATTTATTCCTTAATACATCAGTTATGTCGCTATCATGATGCTTTTGAGTCAAAATCTGAAATTGTTAAAGATATACTTGTGTACAAATGCAAAGTGTTGGGATATTAACTGGTCTCACTTTATATAACTGTCTCTAATAATTGTGCAGTTGCACATTCACTAATCCATGTAATAACAATGTAACTACTGGTGTCGTAATCACTGTTATATTTTGATTACAGTAGTACAGCTTGTGTGAGTACACATGTATCAACATTAGTTTTAGTCTCACAAATGTATTTTTAATGACTGTAAAAGTAGATTTACTCATATGTGCTTATACATGTGTAATAACAAGAGGGTGATGTTATTTATTATTTATTGCATCAGTTTGTTTAAAGCTATTGAGATGATTTTGAGTCAAAACAGAAGTCAGTAAACATAGGCCGATTCAGATGTACAGTGTTGGGATATTAACTGATCCCACTTTATATTAAGTGTCTCAAATAACTGTGTAGTTGCACATTAAGTAATCCATATAATAAGAGTGTAATTACCGGTGATGTCATCACTGTTATAACCAGATTACAGTAGCACAGTTTTTACATGTGTAATTACACATGTATCAACATTAGTTTTGACTTCGAATTAGTTTTGAACTGTATCTCAGTAGCTGTAGCAGCATAGTAACAGCATATTCGCTAATATGTGCTTATACATGTGTAATAACATGAGGGTAGTGGGATGTATTTTGAATGAAGAATGATGTTTAAAGCTATTGAGATGCTCTTGGGTCAAAACTGAAGCTGTACTACTGTAACACACCTGTAACCATGAAGATGTTCCCAGTAGTTACATTGTTATTACATGGATTGTTAACGAGATGCTTAGTGTAAAGTGGGACCAGTAAATATCCCAACCCTGGGAACTGGACAGAAATACTGACTGTATAGCTGGTGTAAATCTGCATCACATTTTATGAGTTCATCATCTTTTGATTAAGGTTACAAATAACTTAATGTTTTCCGTATCCAAAGCCAATACAATCTGTGCGTCAGTTTCAGAAACGAGAGGCTCCTCTCCATTCTCTTGGCTGCCGGCCTCATATTTGACAGCAGGCCTGTGAGGTGAAGTGAAGTGAGTGTGTGCGTGTCCCTGATGACTGCGTTCGCTCTCTCAGCTGTTTGGGTGTAAATAATCGTTGATATGCATAAACAGCTCTCTCCATTCATTACTGTCAGCGTAGTGAGAGGCCTGCAGGCAGAGGTCGTCCGCCAGGGGTCCGCTCTCCGCTCTCAACCCCGCGGTACCCGTCACTCCAACCTGCTCCGCTGACGCCCTAAACCCTCCATTAGCAAGGCTCCAGGTCGCGACCTCTCTGTGGCATTTGCAATTCCAGATCGTTTGATTAGCGGCGTATTTACATATTTCAGCCGCGGAAGCTGTTGGGGTGTCGGGAACACTTGAAGTGTTGTAAATTCCTTTGGCCTTTTTGTCGGCACGGCGATCAGGGCCTGGTGTGTGTTCCGTACTTTCCTCCACTCTCCTTCAACAGCAGCGACAGTGTCCTTAGCTACTTCTGACAACTCCCCAGATCTGCTCTGACCTCTATCCTCGTGACGTAGATGGGAGAGAACTGGTGTCCAGTGGAGTGGATCAAACTCCCTCCGAATGGGTTGATGGGTGGTCTCACCCTTTAGACCTCAGCCTATTAAAAAAAATGAGAACTGAACGCTTGAACCAAGTTGACTTGGTGAAGCTTAGCCCTTTCTTTGGAAGGACAAGGAATGTTAACAGCTAGCTAGCGAGCATAATTCAGTAATATTCAGTGTGCTTGTTTAACAAAGTGAAGTCCCAGGGCATGTGTTTAGCTTTCAAAGACCTGTGTATAACCATCTACACTATATATACCAAAAGTATTGGGACACCTGCTCATTCATTGTTCTACTTTCCAGGGAAGAAGGCTTTCTTCTAGATTTTGAAGAATTAAGCGACGAGCTTTAGGATGTGAGGTCAGGATGTTGGATGATCACCACCCCACGTCATCCTCAACTTATCCCAAAAGTATTGGGCGAAGCATCATCATTCCAGAAAACACAGTTCCACTGCCTGGTGCCAATAGTTTATGTTTATCTGCTTCAGAGAATACTGTTTTTTTTTACAGTACTTCTCTACAGGGACTAGACACGCTGTGTGTGCATTTGCACAACTGTGTCAGTAATGAGTGCAACCTAAACTTAGCCAAAGTAGCTATATATATGTGTGTGTGTGTGTGTGTGTGAACATTTCAGAACTTTCTAACAAATCAAAACTCTATTTATTATAAATATAATATAAACATAAATTAAACCTAGAGATGTAAAGAGTAATGAGAAATTGTCTGTTTATTACACTTTAAACTAGCAAAAAATGAATGGAGACAAAAATATCAAAAATAGCATCTTTATATCTATATATGGGCAGTGGTGGCTCAGCGGTTAGAGCGCCGGGCTATCGATAACAGGGTTGTGGGTTTGATTTGGCCCTTGAGCAAGGCCCTTTACCCTCTCTGCTCCCCGGCCGCTGGAGTTGGCTGCCCACCGCTCTGGTTGTGTGTGTACTCACTGCCCCTAGTTCACTAGTGTGTGTGTTCGCTACCACAGATGGGTTAAATGCGGAGGACACGTTTCGCTGTGCAGTGTACACTGTACAGTGACAAATATGTGCACCTTTACCTTATTTTTATGCAAGTAAATATATTCTTCTTGGACAGTGCACTACAAGGTGGTGTGTTGACTAATAGGCACTGGCTGTAACACAAAGATAACCTTGTATAATAGTTGGGAGTTTTATTGTAAAACTAATTTAGTTGGATGTTTTCAGGAATACTTGAAAACTTTAATAGTTAAAAAAAACCTTATATATAAAAACTTATAAAAGTTAATAATGCCGCAAGCATCAATACAAGGAGTCCAAGCACTTATCAGCACTTTTAGGGCTTATGCACCCTTGGTGCAACAACTGGAATTTTTATTTTCTCACTTTCCATTGACATACACCCTCCAAACTAAAAGATTTAGACTACTTAAACAAAATGTCATTATGAGTGTCTGTACTAAATTTGGTCTTAATTTGGCTATGCATCATTGAGTTGTTGCCAACCAAGCCAAAAAAACTGACACTGCAGCTACACTGTGTACAGAAATCCTTATTCCTTATTAAGAGCCTTATTTGCTAATAGAATCCAACAAAAGGCTGAAAGTTTTCTCAATTAAGGTAATTGACTGGAGATACGTCCATTGACTAGTTTGAAAAGTATGGATTGCAAATATTAAGTAACTGTAAAGAAATAGTAGACATTATCTAGTTATCAGGCTTTTAGAGAAGAAACTACAGCACCACCATCAGGGCACCGCGATTGCCCTGAGTAGCAGAAGCCATTGCCTTTTGACCAGGTTTAAGGTTCTTTTTTAGCAGAGAAGACGAAGAAGGTGTAAAAGAAGCAAAAGAAAAACAGGGTTCCAGTGCCCTTAAAAACAGGTAGGACCATGACTGAGTGGCATGAGAGAAAGAAAAATCCTCTTTTTGCTATTTCTGACTCGATGGTTCACATTCTTGTGGGTTAGGAACGTTCAGCACTGTTTTTTAAAAGGTTCCAGGATGGTAAGCCTGTAATGTTACAGAAATAATGTTCCAGGAATATGTGACATAATATGGTTTAGCATCACGATGTTACTCAAACGTTTGTTACTCAACATTCCCAGTTAGACCAACTAACTTTCTCAACATTACAAATGCAATAAATAAAATACAATACAATAAAAACACTGATAAAACTAATAATAATCAAACTGCTAAATCATTTTTAATGAATGAACTTGTCCAGCCGGGCAAATGCGCATTTAGCCAAAAGCTTGACGTGAATAAACCATGTTCCACATAAACATCAGATTAAGACTGTACATACAAACGGAATCACAAAAGACAACAATGTACAGAAGCCACTATTTTTATGATCTATGTAGTGCACTACACAGGCGGTAGGGAGCCATATGAGATTCTAAGTAGCAGCCAAAGCCAATTGGTGCTCAGCTGTGCTTTATTAGCAAAAATGCAAATTCTCGTCTGACCATTCTATTAGGGCAGCATGGCCAGAAATCAAATATGCACCCCATCTTGGACCAGATACGAAAGTGGCTCAGATCTGATTAGAAGAGCTCCAGTTTGTGTTTCAATGCAGACATGAAAAAATAAGATCTGAAAACATCAGCTGTGGGTCACCACAAATCAGGTTTGTGAAATCTTAACCTGGTAATGTGAATGTATCTAGGAATCTGATATGTAGCCCATCCTGGACCACATGTAAAAGTGGCTCAGATCTGATTACAAGAGCTGTGGTTTGTACATCTTACAATCTGGTGATGTGAACATAGCCTTGCATTGACTGTACTGTATTTCATTATAATAATAAAGGTATATAGTAATAAAGTAAAGTTACTCAAATATGTTCCTCACCCTGTACCTTTTGATCTGTGCAACAATTTTGCTACACAACTTTGTCCTATCAGTTCCCGTTCCGGGTTCTACTGTGGGCAATACAGCAGCGATTCCTGCGGAGGCCGCTTTACAAGAACTCCTCATTTGAAGAACTAGTGCACAGGGGTAGTGGTGTAATCCTAAGCTATTTGTCACAGTGCACACATGTAGCGGCAGCTATGCATGCACAAGTGGGGCAGATCAATATTCAGTGCAGTCTCACTGTGAAGGCCTTCACTGTTAATATAACTGAACACGCGTGACATAAAAGGGTCGGGAATAAAGGAGTGGAAGGTCTAAAGCCAGAACAAGCAGTCACAAGCACTGTTTTTAACAGTACCAGGGTGATTACCCTTCCTAAAACAGCCTCTAAGGAACTTCAAAAGTCAGGCACTCTGCATATTGTACAGTGTGTTGTTTGAATGGGGTAATAATGTAGGGTTATACACTGTAACTAAGAATAGGATTGAGCAAGTTTGTTGATTTTTTTAAGAAACTGATACTGTACTCGAATCATTTAAATATGACTAGTTTAAATATATGTTAAAATATGACTTCAACGTAATCTCCATTGGCTGCATAAA
The DNA here is from genome assembly GCF_030463535.1 of Salminus brasiliensis. Classification (NCBI taxonomy): domain Eukaryota; kingdom Metazoa; phylum Chordata; class Actinopteri; order Characiformes; family Bryconidae; genus Salminus; species Salminus brasiliensis. The sequence continues at coordinate 8,352,642 of NC_132880.1, forward strand.
ATCGCCAATGGCATTTTAGCAATGGGGAGTTTGGAGCCAACATTTACATTTACATTTACGGCATTTAGCTGACGCTCTAATCCAGAGTGACTTACAGGGTTACTTTTATTACATAGGTGGGCCAATAGAGTGTTAGGAGACTTGCCCAAGGACTCTTATTGGTGTAGCGCCGCATAGTCACCCAGACCGGGAATCGAACCCCAGTCTCCAACATGGTGTGATAGCTCAGGGGCAGGTAGTGGTGTTGTCTGTTGCGCCACACCAACATATCTGCTCTTTATGAAAAAGAGGTGCTGTGGACTCAAGCCTTGCCCTCAGAGGCTTAGGATGGAGGCCAAAAAATGCCATTGGCTAATATCACAACAGCACTGCTAACACCATGGTAGTGATGTTAATGCTGCAGTAGTGATGCTGGGCAAGACCAGCAGCCAGTGTGCTAACACTGCGGTAGCAACGCTGGGTGAGGCTGACGGCCGGTGTCATGACACATCCTATCCCCCCGACTGTTCCATTGGTTAAAATCGCTCACGTGATTAAGTGTCCATCTTCACACGGCTGTCATACTTATATGCCAGATTAAAATGTATCGAAAGATATTTACTGATCATTCATACTGATCAAGTTTTTATATTATTAAAGCATTGCTATTTTACTTTATTAATTAAATGTGAATCACATATTTCAGCAAGTTCAGTGATATAATATTGTTGTTGCTACACTGGCATATGAAGCTGATACCATCAAGTAAAGCTAGTTATCGTGCACTAGCTATCCGCTATCGAGCTAACCTTCAAGATCAGCAAGATCAGCAGATAATTGGGATCCAAATATAACAATAAAGTGATGAAAAAAAAAACAACTACCACTAGATAACTAGTAGCATTATAGCTAATAGAGTCAAGGGGTTGGACCAGCTCGGCTGGCTAATGAGTAGCTACATTGACTGGCTAGAGTATCGGGTCTTAAATGGTCCTTCTTTAAGATGACGTCAGAGGGGATAGGATGTGTCACGACACCGGCACAATGCTAATGCCATGCAATCTTGAGTCGACATGCTATCGCTACAGACTTTGACACATATTAATGCAACAGTATGTCTTTGCACCACTTCCCTTTACAATAATATTTTAAGCAAGAAGTTCCAACCTCAGCTTACCTAAGATTACAACTCCTCTCAGCAGCACATGTACTTGCTAGCTTTGTAGTAAAAATCAGGACGAGAAAATGTCTTTTCTAGGCAAACGAGGCATTTCTCCCTCTAAATTGCAGGGTTTTTTTTTTTTGCATACATTATGTCCAAATCTTTGTGGACATCCCTTTATTGCATTGAGCTGTATAGATAATGTTAGAATGGTGTTACTCCATGGATGAGGTGGGATGTTGATAATCCAACATCCTGTCCTTGTTTATGATCTTGTCACTGAATGCAATTAAATCCTCACAGCAATTTTTTGTCCATGTAGTGTACGTCTGATTTTTTGAGAAGTATACTTTGGTCATCAGCTTTGCTTTGTACTTTGTGGGATCGCTTGTTTGTCCTCTATAGACCTTCGACCCAGTGGAAACGTGGCAAGTGGACCTGTTAGATAGCATAATTAAGTACCTCTACTCTAGGTGGTATAAGACTAAGGGGCTAGTTATATATATAAAATATATAATATTATGAAATATAATATATAACATAATATTTAAAATATATAAAATTATGTGTGGACTCACTACGCACTTTGTGAAGAATGCTATGCTAATACTGGAAAGGCTACTTTTTGCTCCTAAAACAGCCTCCATTCTTCATGGCATGGATTCCACAAGGTGATGGAAACCTTCCTTTTGTTTCTGGTCCATGTTGACATGATTGCATCACACGACTTCTGCAGATCAAAACCCTTTCACGCTGCCATTCTCCCATTCTACCACATCCCTGATGCAACACTGAAGAACCCTGAACTCATTGCCATGTTCATGGAATCAGTTTGAGATGACACTTGCTTTGGGTCATGGTGCATTATCATACAGGAAATAGCTCTTATAGAAAGGGTAAACTGTGGCCATGAAGGGATGCACATGGGCAGCAAGAACACTGAAATAGGCTGTGGAATTCAATGATTCAATACAATGATTAATTGGCATTAATAGGTATCCACCACCATCTCCACTAGCCTGGACTGTTTACACAAGTGAGGTTCATGGATTTATGCAGTTGGCCCCAAATTCTGACTCTACCATCAACAAGCCTAAGCAGAACCCAAGATCCATCAGACCAGGCTAAGTTTCTCCAGTCTTTAACTGTCCAGTTTTGGTGAGCCTGTGCTGAGCCACTGCAGCCTCAGCTTTCTGTTCTTGGCTGACAGAAGTGGAACCTGACCTGGTCTTCTGCTGTTGTAGCCCATCAGCCTCAAGGTTGGACGTGTTGTCCCTTCTGAACGTTTCACTTAAGAGAAACAGTGTGATTATCTGGAGTTACTGGAACGTAATCTGTCAGTGTGAACCAGTCTGGCTATTCTCACTTGACTTCAGAACTGATGCTCACTGGGTGCGTTTTCTTTATTGCACCATTTTTAATAAACTCCGATATGCTGAAAATCCCAGAAGGTCAGCAGTTCTAGAAATACTCAAACCAGCCTGTCCGAAAGCAAAAATCTAGCCATGCTCGAAATTAGTGAGTTCACATTTCACCCCATTCTGGTGGCTGATTTTATTTTTCTAAACCTTTAATTTTTTTAATTAAAAAAAAAATAAACTCTGCTACAGTTGAAATATCAGAGGTAAACTTTATTTCGGGAGGTTTAAAACTTAAACAGCGGACAGTGTGTATGAGATGAAATTCATCCAAGGATGGTAACTGACAGTTCTGTGTAATTCTGTTGAATTCTGAAAAGAAATCTGGAGAACAAAACCAAATAAAACTCATACCACAAAAAATCCATACATTCAACTAACTCTACTCAAAAGCACAAAATTAATATAACATAAAAGAGAAAACAATGTTCTATTGTATTTTTTCTTTTAAATCAATCCTTCAACTGATACTAGTTCACTCCTTAAATGAGTTTTAGTATTCCTACGTTTTAGTCTGGCAAATAAACAATGGTCTTGGTTCGTTATTATTATTATTTTTTTTTTACAGGTTTTGAGATAATTTTGGGATGTCTCTTAGATTAACTGTGTCCCACTCTACATCCAACAATGCCTACAGGTTTCGGGAAACCGATGGAGGGCGCACACTATCAGGAATTTCGTCTTTCCGGGTTAAGAACAACCTACTGTGCAGTGTTGCAACCAGGATTCGGGTTTACTTTTAAGGACCACTTAAATAGTGTGGGACCAGAAAAACAAAACAAAAAAAAACATTAGTTCTTACTCTAGGATTCAACATATATTTAATGAAATCAGGAAATTTTAAACCTAAGATAAATGCTCGTTATCGACTGCCGTAAATATATATACGAATGTATTCAAACGTACACAACTGTGTAGAACTAGATAGGTAAATACCTAATTACATTACCCAACATTCATAGAAATATATGGCCATGAGCTTCTTTGCTTTAAGTATTCAACCTCTAAAAATATGGCATTCTAAAGCTTTGTTAAGAGTCCTTATAAAACACGCTACCTCTTAATCTATAGATCTGAATGGAGTCAATAAGCTAAGCATCTCTAATGCAATAATTTAAAGGTGATTCTTAACTGAGAAATCCCAGCTCTGTACATTTATAGCCAAAGTCCTTTAGCAATAACTTGAATATTCAAAAGAAACTCCACCATGGCTTTAAGTCCTAATGTGCCATCAACTTAAATGAGATATTTTTTTTATTCTTTTTGTGGTTTTTGAGGTTTTGGGATACAATACTTAGAAGTAACAGATTTCAAGAAAATAAAAATTAGAGAAAAAACATAAAAACGTCAACTACGCTACATCAAAATCCAAACTGAAAATGCAATATTTTATATTTCCTGACTTTGTTCGTAAGACACCACCACAAAATAGGACAGATCTGCATATCTGCTTTGACCTAATAATAGATTTAGCTTCAGAAACACAGCTAAACGTCTCGAGACGGTCCCCGAGAAGTCTAAGACTAGGGTTAATTAGCTTGAAAAAAAAAAAAAACAACAAAAAAAAAAAACTGGCCCTTCGTTTTTCACGGGACACTGCCCTCGCTGGACTTAGAAACCTTGACATGAAAATTCCTGCCTCTTTTTTTTTTTACATACTGGAGATTGTACACATACCGTAGTCCCTGAACTCATAATACAGAATGTTGTGACATATTACGCTGATAATGCCAAGCGTCTGCCCGAACAAATTCCCTGCATATTATTCCTTACCAGTGCCAAAACCAAATGGCTGCTGGAAAAAAAATGAATGCAGACTTTGGAACTGTATCTAACTGAAGTCCTGAGGAGTAGAACATGGAACACAACACACACACACACACACACACACACACACTCAAACACACAAACACAAGCATACACACAAGCACACAAGCTAAGGCTACCAGTTTCAACTGTCACCCCAGGCATTCGGCAGCAGCATTTCAAGTGTGTAGGGAATCCACCGGCGTTCCTGGGTTTCGGACACAGCTGAGTGACGTGCAGCGCAGACGTTGTCTTCCTCTCAAGTTTGAAGTGAGTTCAGGGTGGGAGCATGTTCTGAACATGTAAATATGCCGTTGCTGTTACGTCTGCAAGGTGGCGGCTTGCCTCATCTGCTTCGGGTGGACCCTCAGGCTGTTGTCCGGGAAAGGTTCAGACTTCAAAACACAGGAAGTAGAACTAAAAAAAACTGAACAAACCTAGGCAACGCTTAAGCGTTGTACGTTCTAAGGAAAGCCGTGTCGTTAAGCAACGCATGTCTTTGAAGAGCTATCTAACAGAGCTTTGGGAGGACACATTCATGAGTAGAGCAGGAGCCTCCTCAGGAGGTCTTAGGAGATCGTTTCTTGGTGGGACGTTCCGGGGCTGGAGGGGTGCTCGGGGTTGTCGGATGGGCCGTGGCGGAGCCTCCTGTCAGGGTACTGGGTGTTGTCAAAGGTGAGCCGGTGCACGGTCTGGACATGGGTCTTCAGGTTGCCTTTCTGGGAGGCGCTGTAGGGACAGTACTGACACCGGAACGGTCTCTCACCTGGAACAAGACACAATGCAAGGGCAGGCCGAGGTCAGCGGGGGGAGAGACACAGTGAGGGAGAGGGAGAGATTGAAGGTGGCTGGTGAGCTGGTTGTCAAAGTGATACTTTTCTTTTTTTGTGTGCGATTGTGGAGAAAACAGAGGCAGGTTGGGAGCGCGGGGAGAGAAGGGGAGGGGAGGTGGAGGGGATGGGATAGGAGGGGCCGTAGCCATGATTGATGGGCTGATGACATGCCATATGGAGACGGTTGACTGTTCCCCCTGAGGGGACGTCAGCCTTTTGTTTTCTGTTTCTGTCAGCTGCTCGTAGAAACACACGAAAACCCACCGACACAAGTAGCGCTGCCTATCTTCTTCCCCTGAGCCGCGGAACGTCATACCGACGGCGGATGTCGAAAGTCTGGGCGCGTGAAGTTTGTAGAGAGAGAAAGAGAGTGAGAGAGAGAGACAGAAAGAGAAAGAGAGAGAGAGAGAGAGACACTAAGGCGAACTTGACAGGCGAACCATACACGTGCCATCTAAGCGTTCTCCCTTACGCCAGTCTCTCTCTCTCTCTCTCTCTCTCACTCTCTCTGCCTCCCTCTCTCTTTCCCGGAGCCTCGGCACAGGTATAATTGTCCGGGTCCCACTTTCGCTGTTTAATTAGACTGATGTACAGCGTCGCCCTCGCGCAATCGCATAAAAATATCCCCCCACACCTGAGCAAAACAAATGAGTCTGCCATTCAATTGCTCCATATTATTATTTTTGAAAAATGAATGAATTATCCACGAGGAAATAATTGTCATTCCGAGAGGCTGGAAAAGGGGGGCATTATCATAAATCACGTCTCGTAAAAAAAAGGGGGAAAAAAAACACGAGACAGACACTATTAATCAAGACTATCTGAGGCTGAGTCTCACTAGCAGCATGATAAGGTCTGAGCCAGAGTGAGCACTTCTCCCAGGGCAGCCGCCCCAGCTCCCCGGGGGAAAATAAAGTGAAATCCCGTCCAAAACACAACCCACTTAATTACATTAAAGGTTATTGTCAGTACATTGTGCCGAGGCTAGGATACATATTTAATCTGACCTTTCCTCTCTGCCTGATTTCGCCCCGGCCGTACCATGCAACACATGCAAAGGGGGTGATTCATTAAAGAAGGCCCCCTCGCTGCGGCAGGGGCACGTCTCTGATTGTTAAGGCCGACGCAGTCCATTTGTCCTCCCGATTGTTCACAGAGCGCTGTTTGGCACGTACGAACTAAAAACCTGCTTAGTTTATATTTATATATTAATTAAGTTCGCTGGGCATAGTTGTGATCATGGCGAGCTCGGGTGATGACCCCACTTACATCACTGCATAACACAGTGGACAAAGATGGTACGAATGAATGAGACCTGTCCAGATGAAAGCACATATGCACATATATGCCTACACACACACATTTAGCCACACACTTCCCAAAACAATCAAACGAAAAATGCAACATACTTGTTAGGGGACTTCTGTAGAGGTTGGACTCCAGTTCCCAGGAGTCCATTGGACTCTAATAACGCTGTGGGAATAAGGCGGCCAGTTAAGAACACAAACATAGAAGAACTAAGTCAGTTGTAAAACTTCCAAAAAAAATTAGACACTTTCACCTAGGCATGTACAGTAATTTGGTGAGTTACTGTGATTTTACCTGTGATTTTAATCCAGTATGAATCTGCAATGTCAATTTCTTTTTTTCAGAAATTTCACCAATTTCCTCCCTAATCAATCCATTGCCAAATCCATCTGAACCGCCACTCTGCTAACGCCAGAGCTAACTGCCAGGTTTGATGCCAATGTTGGCTAGCATCAAACTGAATGATGGGGGAGAGGGAAGGCCATCCTACCCACCCAGAAAGAGCAAGGCTAATTACACTCACTTGGACTCTTAGCCACAGATGACTGCAGACTGCAGTAGACTCTAAGTAATGATGAGTAATATATTTTTGAGGTATCTATAGCCACTCTGCTGTTCGTTGGTTTGGGGTCAACTTTAGGGAAATATCTCCAAAATGGAGCAGTGGAACTGTGTTCTCTGGAATGATGGCGATGCTCCATGCAATACAGGGATGAGATGGGGTGGTGATCATCCATCATCCTGACCTGACTAGCGCTTCTGTCACTAAATGCAGTCAAATCCTCACAGTAATGCTCCAGAATCTGGCAGAAAGACCTAACTGGACAGTAGAGACAGCTACTCCAACAAAAGCAGGATAGGCTCTTATTTTATACCTTGATTTTGGAAGAAACAATGAATAAGCAGGTGTCCCAATACTTATATATACTTATATATATACACTGTGGTATGCACAGTTTTGGGCACCCTGGTCAAAAAAACAACCACTAAATGCTACTGACCCAAAGCAAAACACGATCTTCATGAATGACATCCACCGTTCCTGTTAAACTCCACTTGTTATTTACATCATGAGCTGAGGAAACGTTCTAGCTGAAAATGATCAGGTCTCTACTTATAGCCTTATCCTGCTTTGTTGGCATCAATTACTTTAATGTTCAGAGAGCCAGACAGCTGCCTAATGCTATGCGCGGCTGATGAGGAGTCCTTACAAAGCTTAGTAATTTGCATCCCCTGGCCTTTCCTTAACAATGACTGTGAACAAGCCATATTCCTAACAAGCTAACTAAGGTCTGAGATATGTGAGTTATTGGAGAGCTCAAAGTTCTTGGGGTGCCCAAACTTTTGCATGGTGCTCCTTTCCTTTTTCACCCAAAGATTTTGCTAAAAATGTTGAAACTTTATGCCTTTCGGAACTGATTCATATCTGGGTTTATTTGAGGAAAGTTCGATTTTTGATTGACGTACTTTACCCTACTTTGACTTTACAGAATCCATCAGTTACGCCCCATACATTCAACATTACCAGACCTCCTCTGGTAAAATGAAACCAGCTCAATTAGCTCTAAGGAGTCAATGGTCAGACTGCATTTATATTAATAATCATTACTCGCAGGTTCAACACTATCAGTCTTCTAGTAGGCACCAGCAGAAAACATCATCAGATCTATGCCACTGCTGTGACGTTGTCTTAAGTGAACAGGGTAAGGGTTTAGAAGCAGGGATTCTACACGTAGCAGCCCTTTAAGACTGAGCGCGAGATTCATCCGACATTAGCCTCAGATTAGCATCAGCGGTTAGCGCGGCGGCGGCAGACAGTGAGCTGAAACTACCAATTTAGGCTGACATACAGAGTTAGTGCGTATGCTAATGGAGGCCTGGGGCCCCTGCCCCGTTTCATTTGGACGCTCACGCCGAAAGCGAGCGATCACTGATGACGTTGATTATAACTCCATGCGCGGAGAGAGAGCAGCCTCTCTTTCTGTATAATGCAGCGTTTGGCCTCTGTCACTGGGGGGATCGCGCCGGCCAAGCCCGAGCAACCTTCTCACGTTCTGAGGAAGAACTCCTTAGCCTGCCTGCTCAGCTAAGCGCCTCTTGAGTAACAGTGAAGAGGGGCCGTTTAGCCCAGGTAATTACTGATTGAGCATGACCTTGTTATTTTTTCATGAAAGATGCTGCTTCAGAGTGTATATGCATTTTATTTTACTTTTATTAAAATAAAAATAAATAAATTCAAGCAAAAAAAAAAAAACAACAACTATAAAATGAAAAAAAGGGGAAACATCCTGTTGGTAAAATAAATTTGAAGGGTTCATGCATTTCTGCATGATGTTATTATTTTTTTTAAAATACTTTTTATTTTTATTATTATTATTATTTTTTTTAGTACAATGTACTCCAGGGCTGGGGTCAGAGCAGGGTCAGCCAAACTGTGGCACCCCTGAAGCAAAGAATGTTCAGTGCCTTGAATAAGGGTCTAACGGTGGCAGCTTAGTGTACCTGGGTATCAAACCCACCATCTTATGATCAATAAGGTACTACCACTGCTTTTTAAGGGTAAAACACATGCTGTGCAGTTCTGATACTTTTGTTTTCTGCCATATGAAGTGATTTATGTAATGACCTCTTCTCCTGTTCTGACCGGCTACAGGTGTTTTGCACCTCATGCAAAAATCAGTCTGGACTGAAACTGTATAGAATGTCATATAGCTTGTAACTTTACTACAAATGGGTGTGGCTACCCAACTGTAGACTGAATGGGCTGACTGTATCTCCAAAAAACAGCACATTTACAAGAGAAGGAATTCTTTTTTTTTCCAATTTTCCAATTATTTTTAATAAAATATTCTTGAACATTTGAAGCATTTCTGTCGGCCCATTTATCATGAAATTCTGACACAATGTAAACAACACCTGCCAGATTCACATTACGCCAAAAATGTAAAATGGCAAAAACAGAGATACAAGGTTTTTGCAGGGCAGTGAAAATATGTAAATGTGGTGGGTTTTGTAACGTGAATATGGACTGTATAGACTGAGAATCTAAGCTTGTTTACTATTGTATTATAAAACATATATATGGGCTCTTTAATGCTGAGTGCACTGACTTAACGACATAACGAAATGCCCTCAAATCAAATGCAGCACTTTTTATGAGAAATGTGATGACATATTTAGTATGTTCCGTATCAGACAAGTCTTTCTATATTCGCTAGGCCCAAATATGAAAACTAATAAGAGTATGGAAACGATAAGCGGGTAGGCTTATGCAGTGCCGCCCCAGAACAATGACTTTCCTGTGTGGAAAACTGAAGACTGTAAACTAAAGTTAAGACACAGCAGATGGCGCAGAACTTTGGAACACTTGAGTCTATAAGACCATATGTATTTGAAGCCAAAATGATGTTCTTTTATTTTTTTCTTTATTCATTTCAAGCACAAGCCAACCCTTCGGAGCTCTTGGATGTGGTCATGTCTCTGAGCGTGGATTCTTGCATCCGGACTGCTGTCTACATGCCCTTAAGTCCCGTCCTTTAGTGTTTTTCTTATATTTATATATTTATAATATATATATATTATTTTTTTCAAGAGAGAACTGCTGCCGTGTCGTTCGGAGACTCTTGTTTTCTGCTAAGCTTAATGCCATTATCTCATTACTGACCTTCATGTGGCCTAATTGAAAACGTGTGCGTCCACCATGGGGACGGCTGAGCGTGGCTGGTTGGGCTGGGGCACGGTGACGGACTGTGACACGCTCTCAGTGCGCTTTTGACGGACATCATGTTGGACTGGTAACTGCTGAGCTCATTAGCATGCGCAAATACATCTCCATAAGTGACATCTGATTAATAATGTATACAATTTTTCACAGGTCAGAGTCACACACACAAATGTGTTTGTGGAGACAAAAGAAAAGAAAAAAAAAGAAAAGAAAAAAAGAACAGACTGCCTGGTCCAAGGACAGAGAGATCACTCACACATATATCCAAACACACACACACACATACACACACACAAAACACAAGCTGTTTGGACTGTGTGGGCCTGAGCTTTGCAATGTAGCTGAAACTAAAGGATACTGTCACTGTCATATCTCATAAACCTTTTCTCCAAAATCTCATTGTGTTTATACCGTTTGAAAGTGCCAGCTGTTTTAGTTGTTACACTGCATTGTTATATTGCATGTTATTGATAATGTGGTTACATTGTGTGTAATTGGATGGCATTGTTACATTGTGTGTAATTAGATGGTATTGTTACATTGTGTGTAATTGGATGACATTGTTACATTGTGTGTAATTAGATGACATTGTTACATTGTGTGTAATTGGATGGCATTGTTACATTGTGTGTAACTGGATGACATTGTTACATTGTGTGTAATTGGATGAAATTGTTACATTGTGTGTAATTGGATGACATTGTTACATTGTGTGTAATTAGATGACATTGTTACATTGTGTGTAATTAGATGACATTGTTACATTGTGTGTAATTGGATGACATTGTTACATTGTGTGTAATTGGATGGCATTGTTACATTGTGTGTAATTAGATGGTATTGTTACATTGTGTGTAATTGGATGAAATTGTTACATTGTGTGTAATTGGATGACATTGTTACATTGTGTGTAATTAGATGACATTGTTACATTGAGTGTAGTTAGATGACATTGTTACATTGTGTGTAATTAGATGACATTGTTACATTGTGTGTAAGATGACATTGTTACATTGAGTGTAATTAGATGACATTGTTACATTGTGTGTAATTAGATGACATTGTTACATTGTGTGTAATTAGATGACATTGTTACATTGTGTGTAATTGGATGACATTGTTACATTGTGTGTAATTACATGGCATTGTTACATTGTGTGTAATTGGATGACATTGTTACACTGTGTGTAATTGGATGGCATTGTCACATTGTGTGTAATTAGATGACATTGTTACATTGTGTGTAATTGGATGGCATTGTTACATTGTGTGTAATTGGATGACATTGTTACATTGTGTGTAATTACATGACATTGTTACATTGTGTGTAATTAGATGGCATTGTTACATTGTGTGTAATTAGATGACATTGTTACATTGTGTGTAATTAGATGACATTGTTACATTGTGTGTAATTAGATGGCATTGTTACATTGTGTGTAATTAGAGGACATTGGTACACACTGTATGGAACTGGAAGACGTATGTAACTGGTTGATGTTACATTGGGTGTAATTGGATGACGTTGTTACATTGAGTGTAATTGGATGATATTGTTACATTGGGTGTAACTGGATGACACTGTATGTAGCTGGATGCCATATGTAATTAGATGATGCTATGTTGTATGTAACTGGATTGTGTTGTTACATTGTATGTAATTGGATGACGTTATGTTGTATGTAATTGGGTGATGTTCCACTGTATGTAATTCGATGATGTTACGTTGTTTGTAATTAGATGATGTTATGTTGTATGTAATTAGATGAGATTCCACTGTATGTAATTGGTTGATGTTACATTGTATGTAATTGGATGAGGTTCCACTGTATGTAATTGGTTGATGTTACATTGTATGTAATTGGATGAGGTTCCACTGTATGTAATTGGTTGATGTTACATTGTATGTAATTAGGTGTTGTTCCACTGCATGTAATTGGTTGATGTTACGTTGTTTGTAATTAGATGATGTTACGTTGTATATAATTGGTTCATGTTACATGGTTTGCAATTGGATGATGTTATGTTGTATGTAATTGGATGATGTTATGTTGTATGCAATTGGATGATGTTCCACTGTATGTAATTGGTTGATGTTACATTGTATGTAATTGGATGACGTTATGTCGTATGTAATTGAATGACATTGTGACATTGTATTTAATTGGATGTTGTTATGTTGCATGTAATTGGATGACATCATAATCTGATGTGAAACAGAGTTAGAGAAGTCTAATTCACTTATTCAGTGAGAGTGTTTATGTGTTTCTCCTAAAGTTACTATTTTAACATTAAATATGTATTAGGAATGCTAATAACTTTCTGTGGAAGTCGATGTAAAACGTTTATTCCGAGTGGTTTTGAGGCATTTCTATTGGCCCATTCATCAAGTTTGACACACTGTAAAGATCATTCGCCAGTTTTTTTTCCTGTGCATTCAAATACCGGACGAGTGTACATTTTGGCTTACATTACCATAATATAGCATGACAGATTGGCCCATGTAAAAATAATTCATTATTGACTACATGTGGGCCAAAAATCTGCCTCCATAATAATATATATATTAGCTATGACAGTAACAATATCATTTTGACCTGATTGTCATGCTAGGCTGAAACCCACTGCACTGTGCACCCCTGTATTACTGCATGTCTGTATAAATATTTTACCTGTATGGGACCTCATGTGAGTGCGGTAATGGCTGGGCTGGCTAAAGTTCTTCCCGCACACTGGACACACGTACTCCCCCTGTTGTTGCCCTGACCTCACCATTCCTGCAACACACACACACACACACAACAAGAGAGGGTGAGAGAGAGGACGCAAAGTAAATTTGAAGGGAAAAACATGTATAAAAAACATATGAGAGAGAGAGAAATAGAGAGAGAGAGGCAAACATCATTAGTATGTCTAATGTGTCATTATGTGAGCTACCTTCAGGGCCTGGACGAGGAGCTGTCTGGCTGCATCACGCGGGCCCTCCTGACAGGCTGACGTGTACACAGCCCCACACGGTAGCATAAATTACCGCGAATTAAAAGCCTCGCCCTGTGATGTGCCCTCATCTGCGCTACCGTGTCACATGTGTCAGGTGTGCTACTCTCTCCCTCTCTCTCTCTCTCTCTCCCTCTCTCTCTCTCTCTCTCGCTCTCTATCTCCAGTCTCTCTCTCATTGCCTCTCCTTCACTCTCTCTCTCTCTATCCTCTTCTCTCTCGCTGAGCAGCTGGATGCTCTTTTCCTGCCTGTCGCTCTGGCTCTGTCAAGCCTCATCCGCTCGGGCGATTCGCTAGGACACCCGTGTGGCATTAGACGGGCCCGCCGAGGTAACGGGAACAGGAGTGGAGACTCAGAGAGGCCGGCCTTTTCGCTTCCCCCCTCAGGGCCCAAAAAAAGAGAGAGAAAGAGAGAGAGCAAGAGAGAGAGGGAGAGGGAAAGAGAGAAAGGAAGAGAAGGAGAGAGGTAGAGCGTGCAATGCGAGCCCAAATACTGTCCCCTTGGCTCCTGTCCGTCACCCGACGCCCGGTGGCCCTACCTGCCCTGACCCCGGCGGCCCCGCGTTGTCGTGGCGACGAGCCGTGACTGAGAGTGTTGGTGGCAGAGCGGGTAGCCGGGGCCAGTCTTAGGAGGAAAAAAAAACACACACAACACGAGTCACCGAGTTATTAGCATGCATGAGCTGCGCTAAACAGGAAGAGCGGCGGACGGCGCGGACAAAAGCCGAGCACCGTGTTGGAAAGGTCACTGTATTGTATGTGACTTAAAGGGCTAAAGTGGAGCCTGACGATATCGGGCCGGACAGCTGACAGAGACTTCCTCTGTCTCTCTGCGGTTCAACACCAGAGACCACGGCGGCAGCCCAACAGCGGCCCGGCAAATTGACTTCGAACAGGGGAGCAAGTGGAGTTGGGGGGTGGGGGGGGGGATAGGGGGGAGGTGGATGAGGAAAAAAAAAAAAAGAAAAAAGAAAATAGAGATTCAGTAATCACCATTTTTCAAAGCAGCTGGTGGCTTAATTTGACTCCTCTTGCTCTTTCACTCTCTCTCTCTCTCGCGCGCGCGCGAGCTCTCCCTCTCTATGCTACTTTGCATATTTGCAGCATCCAGGCACTGCGGGCCCTCAGAGATTGCCTGCCATGGCGTTGGAAGCATGTTGTTTAAAGCCAGAAATGCCTCTCAGCGATAGCTGTCTGAAATGTTTTTGCACACTTTGAGAGTTTGCATAAAGATGAAGACATTACTCAATAGTTCCATTAACCTTTCGTGTGCGCGCACGTGCGTGTGTGTGTGTGTGTGTGTGTGTGTGTGTGTAGCTGCATAGCTGTAGAAACTGTGTATGTGCGGAGCTCATGAGTTCATGTTGCATGGGAATACTTCCGCCTCATTTTTTAATTTGAGCTTGGTGGAAATAAATAATTGAGGGATGGTGTCCCGTCTCAACACTGTAAACCTGTAAATCTGTACCCACCCTGGATTAAACCAGTCACAAAACTGCTGTTTATCCGTGACAAGGATGAAAGGATAAAGCAGGGAATTTGACAAAACAATCCGTACATGAGTGACTCTTAGGATTTGATGCCCATTAGTTCCCTAAGACTTATAATAAGCTCCCCTGACACAAAAGACAGTCATCTTTCATGTTTAAGGTGGTAGTAACTTTAGGCACCTGCAGATGGCGCTGCACGAGGATGGTCGGGCTATAAATACATGTGTGGTGTGTGACAGGATTCATAGACTGAGAAGCGAAGTGTCTCGTTCGTTGTGTGGAAAATGGATCTCAAAGCAGGAGTGATTGCATTTGGATGTGCCAAAGGCCATAGTATCAAGTAAGTAGCTGAATTTGCAGGTGAATGCAAGCATATGGTCTTATGGGTCTACCAGCAGCGGCAACAATTCCACTCTACAGGAATGAATCATTCAGCTGTTTTGAACAACAGATCTTTTAGGGAATCAAGCAGATTCCCTTTGAACCAGTTTACCAGGAGGTATTGTTATCTATGGCTGGGTTACATGTTACCCATGTGTCACTGGGTGAAGATACTGAGACAAGCCATAATTTGACTTGAAGTGTAGTAAATGTGTTGGAAATCTTCAAGCTGCTTGATTCATCTATGCAAGGATCCGATGCCCTCTTTATGCAAATGCATGAAGCTGCACCTATTTGTGAACTGTGCATGGCATGAAGCTGCACCTATTTGTGAACTGTGCATGGACTGCAGTCATGATGATAAAGGTGCACGTATTTGTCACTGTACAGTGTGTCCGCTGCATTTAACCCATCTGGTGGTGAACACACACTCACACACACGTGTTAGGGGCAGTGAGTACACACACACACCCAGAGCGGTGGGCAGCCAACTCCAGCGCCCGGGGAGCAGGGCCTTGCTCAAGGGCCCAACAGTGGCAGCTTGCCGAGCCCGGGAATCGAACCCACAACCCTGTTATCGATATCCCGGCGCTCTAACCGCTGAGCCACCACTGCGGCATGTGCGGTTCTATGTATAATGTTGTCATATGTTTTACACTGATCACAGTTATAGTCCAATCACAAGCAGGCAGGTCTGCAGATAAGCAGACAATTATTGCTTCAAAGCCCAAAAGGAAGTCTCTAGATGTAGAAATGACCATATTGAGATTATATTTACACACTCTATATAGTTCTATATAGTTCTGAAAAGAGGTTTATGTCTCTTAATAATAGTAGAACCCATTTTGGTACTATATAGAACCATTTTAAAGGGTTTTTAGAAAAGAAAAGTATTTGGACACCTGCTTGTTTATTGTTTCTTTACTGTCCAGGAAAGGCTTTCTACTAGATTTTAGAGTATCGCTGTGAGGATTTAATTACATCCAGTGACAAGAGGTCAGGATCTTGGAAGCACACCACCCCACCTCACCCCAACTCCCCAACTCATTCCAAAAGTACTGGGTTGAACACCATCATTTCAGTGCACAGCTTAATACGCCTCTAGCCCATGTCTAGCATTAGGCATGGTGCCAATAGGTTCATGTTTAATTGGTCCAAAGAGTCCTATTCTATTGGCAATAATCAATAGAATAGAATAGAATTCGATGTCTTCAAGAATATATAAGAATATTATATTATATTATTTGCTATATCGACCATACCTGACCGAAACCCTACTCCACTTAGACATACCAATGGATTAGCAGCAGTATTCTGTATTCTCTCTCTTACCTGCTTGCTCCATCATGACGTTACTGAAGCCCCAGTGATGGTAAAGGGTGGCCAGGTCATGAGGGCTGCAGCTTTTCAAGAAACTGAAGATGTCCGTAAAAGCCTCCGGACTGTCAGACGTTTGCTGTCTCTTGGATTGGGAGTGAGAAGATGATCCAGCCAGGCCTAGTCTACCCCAAGGGTCATGTCCTGCAGGGGTCTGTGTGTCTTGTGCTTGAGGTTCAGATCGATTGGGGGTCTGCACAGCCTGGGATTTGGGACTCCTCTGCTCTGAGACATTGTGCTTGCTAGACAGCATGAAGCGCAGTCCCTCTTGGGGTAGCAAACTACTTTCCATCACCCTGTTTCCGGTCTTTGGACTTCCGGCCTTTCGGGGACTTGCTGTTGGTCTTGCTGTACTTGTAGAAGTAGCAATGTGTTGGTGGACCTCCATTTTGCTTTTGGTGCTCCTGACCTCATCTATCCGGGACTTGCTGGCCTTGTGTTTAGAGGTATG
The DNA here is from genome assembly GCF_030463535.1 of Salminus brasiliensis. Taxonomy (NCBI): domain Eukaryota; kingdom Metazoa; phylum Chordata; class Actinopteri; order Characiformes; family Bryconidae; genus Salminus; species Salminus brasiliensis. Next base: position 8,369,568 of record NC_132880.1, read on the forward strand.
TGCCGATCCCCCGACCGGCCCAGCCTTGCTTTGTGAGTGGCTGGATTCACAAGTACTGTTTTGAGGCTTGAGTTTCTTTGTCCCTGTGGGCCCGGATTCGGGAGGGCTTGTGCGGAATGTGCGTGTCTGGGGCAGCGGAGGGCAGTCCTTGCCCTCCAGAAACGGAGGTGGTCCAGTGCGCCTCTTGAAATCAAGGATCGACTTGGGTGCCTTGAGGCCATTTTTGGGTGCCCACTTGGGGGCCAGCGTGGCGCTGTCAACTTTATGCGCAATCCTCTGGTGGATCCACAGAACCTCAGGGTACAGCGTAGCATGAGAACAGTATGGGCACTGGTGCCTGACCAGTCTTTTCTGCACTTCACCTTCTTTCGGGTTATCTACTTCCACAGAGAGATTCAACAGACAGGCATCGGCTTTCTCAGAAGTGACATCTTCATGTCCTTTGCTCTTCTCTGCCCCTCTCCCCTCGCTGTTCTTGGAGAGAGTAGTTGTGCTGCTTATTGCCGCCTTTTCCAGGTGGGTAGAGGTGGTGTAGGGCCAGTACGGCTGCTGCAGCAGGGCGTTCCTCAGCCTGGGGAAGCCTTCGTGGCTGGTGGAAGGACTGTTGCTTTGGCTAAACGTGCTGGTTAAGGCCTCACGCCTCTGACCCCAGTCCCTGATAGCTGCGTGTTGGACATGCATGTGGGTCGTCATGGCAGATGGGTCGGAGGTGATGAAGTCACAGTGGTCGCAGGTGTATGGCTTTATGTCTGCAGAAAAAATGCAGAAAAAACAGAGATGAGTATTTACAGATAAAAAAAATACTTAACAATACATACACTTCATACACTTTTAAAATAAAATAAAAATTTAAAATAAATATCCTAAAAAAGGATCATTGGGTGATGCCTTTTGTTTCCATAAAGAACCAAAGCCACCTGTGATTGTGAAAAACCTTTCAAAGGCTTAAGGAATCTTCTCTTGATTAGGAAAAGTTCTTTAAGGAAACAAAAGTGGTTAAAAGTGTCCTAAAGAACCTTGTGTAGCACCTGTTGTTTTAAAAGTAGCCCACCAGAGATCCCAGGTCCACTGGGTAATAGTTTGACTGAAACGCTGAGAACAACACTGGGAAGGTCAGCAATTTCCAGATAACTGCAGTTGAAATAAAACCTCAAGCTACTTCTGTTAAAATCACCCACCACCATGTCTAACAGTAGAGAAAACCCCTGAATGATCTTTTTTGCTTGAAACTGAATGACTTCAACTGAAATTTAATGACTTAAAGTGTCTTAAAGGATCTTGTGTAGCACCTGTAGTTTTAAAAGTAGCCCACCAGAGATGTCCACTGAGTAACAGTTTGACTGAAGCGCTGAGAACAACACTGGGAAGGTCAGCAATTTCCAGATAACTGCAGTTAAAACAAACTTCAAACTTCTGTTAAAATCACCCACCACCATGTTTAACAGTAGAGAAAACCCCTGAATGATCTTTTTTGCTTGAAACTGAATGACTTCAACTGAAATTTAATGTCGCAACAGTAGAGAAAGTGAGACGTTGCTTTTGTTCGTACTTCCATGAAAACTTCACAATAACAGGGTACACAGACCCTGTCTTCGGGTCATTTTTAACCATTTAGGACAAAAGGGGAATGCACAGAAAAAAATAACACTTCTGCACTAGAGACTTCACCAATCTAATGCTTTCATTATGTGGCCAGAAGGTGAGACAAGCCTTTGACCACAAGATGGCAGCACTTCACTGCGGAAAAAACATCTCCTCATGCACCGATGAGGCCTAAGAACTGAAAGCTGAATGCTGTGCTTCCCTTAAGATTGTATTGCCCTTGTTTTTCAGGCATTTGGGGATATTCTTTAGGTACTTTTCCTTTTAGACCCTGTGGTTTTATTTAGTTTGACAGCATTTCTTTGTTATTTCACAGAGAAAAAACATGTGGATTAGATATTTCTACATATTTAGATATAGTTATCAGATTTGTAACAAAATCTTAGGCCTCATTTCACATCAGACAGACAGTCACTTTATTACCTGCTGTTATATGTCACATATGTCCACCGGATACATACTTATTTAGATGCAAATTGCACACAAAAAAGCACTGTAAAGGCAACTATGCTGTAGTGTTGCATTCAAGCAGTCCCTTCAAGCATGTAAGCCACAGAACAGCGGTCGGTGTGAGAACAGTAGCTGCATCCTCCCACACATTCGGCTGGGAGCAGAACATAAGGAAGGCATAAGAGGGAGTAACTGAGCAGGGCCTGGGAACACAGTGTGGACCCACCTTCCCTCATCTGTCAGGGAGATGTTTGTTTACATTCGGGTTGTCTGTGAACCAGCGGTAGCCTTCTCTTACTCGCTCTCTCTCTCTCTTTCTCTCTCTCCGTGCCATCTGGTTTGTATTTGTGGCTTAGAGTGGCCACTGTACGCAGTTTTCTTTCAGCCTCCGAGGTGCTGCTGCTCAGCCAAATCGCAGTGGGAGGTCCTCTCAGAGAAACCATTCACAGGTCTAACCATTATGACCGTTCCCATGCATTAAACACCCCTCTGAAGACTGACCTCAAGCCCTGTGTTAAAGCCTGATTATGACGGGAAAGGACTTGAGCAAATTGAGTTACAGAGAAGGATCATTTGGTGAGCAGGCGTCTGGAAACGTATTCACCCCTAACTTTGTTTGTTGTTTTAACCCCAGACCCCAAAGGCCTATACTTCTGAACCACTTCAGGGGCATTTAGTGCTCAAAATATTTGTTTTTTTGAAATTCGGTGATTTCTTTTGTGTATTCTGGTCAGTTTGTATAGAAATGTGGTTTGATTTTGGAGCTCAGAAAGGCAGTGTTCAGATCAGGCTACTGGAGCTAAGCACTGGAAGCTGGCTGCATCTGAAAAGGCTCACTAAAACAGCCTTTCCCAGATTCTGGGATGAAAAAAAGGGAAGCAGGCACAGTTCAGGAAGTTATGGCAAAATACATGGATGTGTCTGGTGTGGAGTGGCTTTCAACACAAAAAGAAAAAAAGCAAAGATGAAAAAAAGGTTTGGTTATGATCACCACCCCACCTCATCATCTCCAACTCACCTCAAAAGTATTGGATAGGGCACCAACCATCATTCCAGAGAACACAGTTAGTTCCCCTGCTCCACAGCTCCATGATTGGGGGGCTTTATACCCCTCTAGCACTTGCCTGGCATTACCAGTCAAACCAACCAATCGGAGCAGGGCTCTTTTCTTCCTCAAAAGGGTTGTAAAACAGCATCTAAGCATTTTACACTCCAACCAAAGTCACATACGTACTATTTATACCTCAAATAACCACTAACATACCTAATAAACGCATTTCCTGAAACCTTTACATGCCCAAAAGCTTCTACACACTCCTTCTAATTAGTGAGTTGAGCTACTCTGCACCCATTGCTAACACACGTAACCGCCAATAAGGGGTGTAACGATAAAGTCTGTTAAATGCAAAACAGTAGGGTCTTGATAGGATTCACTGTTTGGTTTAGCAACAATACAGAGTACCTAAACATGTGTCTTGTGTTCATATTTTAAGTGTTAATTTTTTGAAATATTAAATCTTGTGTTTTATTACATCCTAGAGGTAATTTCCCCGTAATTCCTTAGAAAAACAGTGCTATTATGAGCAGGAGACAAGTGACAATGTTTGCTTGAATTCATGTGCACTAGAGGCATAACTTCAGGTTTTACAAATGTATACACTATATGGACAAAAGTATTGGGACACTAGATCATTGATTTATTTTATTTTTTTTATCCCAAATAAAGGGTTTAGGGCTGGGCGATATGGTAAAAATACTATATCACCATATGTAAAGACTTTTTTCAAGATATTTTGCAATATTTATCATGATACATGTAATCACAGTCTAATTACATCAGTGGCAACAGATTCATAAAAACTACTAAGTACATTGATTTATACTCAGCATCTGCTGCACTTCATCTAATTAAACCAGTCTAATTACACTGTTTGTAATGAAACCTAAAGTAGATCAGTATTAATTAAGCACTAACAGTATCCTCAATATACTTAGAAAAGCATATTGTGTATCACTATAATACATTTTTATTACGGTATGACAAAATATTGTCATGTTGCCCATTTTTTTTTTAGTTTATCCTGCTTTTATTGGAGTAACTGTCTCTACTGTCCTGCTTTCTATTAGATTTTCGAGTAGCACTGCTGTAAGGATTTGATTGCATTCAGCAACAAGAGTGTTAGTGAGGATGTTGGATGTTGGATGATCACCACCCCACCTCATCATCTCCAACTGATCCCAAAAGTATTGGATAGGGCACCAACCTATCATCATTCCAGAGAACACAGTTAGTTCCCCTGCTCCACAGCTCAATGATTGGGGGGGCTTTATACCCCTCTAGCACTTGCCTGGTCAAACCAGCCAATCAGAGCAGGGCTCTTTTTTCTCAAAAGGGTTGTAAATAGGCTTTAAAAACAGCATCTAAGCATTTAACGCTCCAACCAAAGTCACATACATAGTATTTATACCTTAAATATCCACTAACATACCTAATAAACACATGTCCCAAAACCTTTACATGCCAAAATGATCACTTAGCAAAGTTATGATATTGTTGAAGTGAAAGCAATTTCAGAGTTCTGTTCTTGGGTACTTTTTTGACAAAAAGGCAGTGAAGAAAAGGGAAGAGAGCGGAAAAAAAGGACACGCACACACGAAAAAAAGAAATCTTCAAGGGTTGTCTTCCTGAGACAGGAAATCCTAAAAATAGCATCATGCAAAGAGGGCTTCTGAGCCCACAGTGAAACAAGCAGAAAATCAGACAAATCAGAGGGCTGCTAATGCTCAGCAATAACTGTAAACAGGCCATCCAGCTGCTCGGATTTAAGCCAGGTCGCGGCCTGTTAGCAATATGGCAAAGTAAGATCAGCTGCAGCTGTTTTCATGGGAGTTTGTGCACAAACAGAAGTGGGAAGTAGGACTGAGCACATGAATAAAATAAAATCGGCCTTGTCGCAGCAAATTAAGAAATGTATGCCATAAGCTGAATCCACTGACGTCATCTGAAGTCCCCATTTTTTCAAATTTAACAGACATTTAAGCACCTAATGTGCAGTTAATAACCTGTGATGGTACAAACACCAGTATTCTCTAATGGTACAAAGGTAAGCAGTAAACTGCTGGGGCTGGGGGAAGACCAATTTCCTTTTTTCTGATTTCTAACACACAATTTCTCAACATACTGAAAAAAGACAACATAGTCAATGTGCCATTGCTTTTGCACACACCACATCTAGGCAAATATAAACATAGGCAAATAATTAATTATTATTGTGCATTTTTTAAAGACCAAGAAAGGATCAGAAGCCTGTTCTGCATATGGATTTTTTTTTCAAAAATACAAAATATAAACATAAAATTTCTTTACATCCATATGTAAAAGACAATATGTTACTTTTCCCCCACAAATATTAATTATCCTCACTGTGGTTAGTTTATAGTCTTTTAGTATTTTTTTAGTTTAGTTTTCTTCTACATTCTTTAACATGTAAAACTTTCATGATGAGTTGGTCATTAGAAATTGTTAGAAATTATTTTAAATAACATTTCTTTACATTAACGTGTTAAAGATAAGAATGTTCGATTTATGTTTCTGAAAAATGGCAGAATTGTGTAGTCTGTAGAGGACGTGAGCTTTGAAAATCGTTGCATTTTCGCCCTTTTTTAACTGTTTGACATAATTTGAATCCGCAACATTTCATGATGAGTGGACCAATGGAAATGCATGACAATGACTTTGAATAAATTCTTTTTGCATTGACTTTCACTGAAAGGTTTTAAGAGAGTTTTTTGGAGATTCCCTTTTTTCATTTACCTGTTGGCATAAAAGCAGACTGCATAACTGCACTTTCTACTGCAGTATTTAAACAACATTGGTCATCTGGATTGCACTGTTGACTGATCATAATGTCTAGAACAAGACACTTAACAAAGAAACATATACAGACCATTACAAGTCTTGGTAAAGGAAAGTGTAGGGCTTTCCTTTAGATTAAATTACAAGGAAATAGTAAGTGTGGAGAGTACAGTTTCCTACACCATCAAAAGACTCTTGGAAACTGGAGAAAATCAGAGATGTCTGGTGCAGAAAAGACCGGTTTCAGAGAGTCAACAACTTGATAGGTGACTCACATAACATCTTATAACTCACCTTAATGCAGAGTCTCAGTTTCAACTGTCAAGAGAAGACTAAGATCTGCAGGTCTGAGTCTTTTAGTTGGTCATTGCTAAGATGGCAAAAGAAGAAATGCAGCTATGCAACACTGCCAGTGGACTCTAAAACTGTTGGCTAGTAGTGTACACCATTATGTAACCTAGGCTTTAGAATAAGAAAAATACCAAAATGAATGGCTTTTGGGATGTAGTACAATTTTAACTTGATTTAAGGGGAAAAAAAGTCTGTTCACAGTCTGATCCCTGTTCCTCACCTTTTACTTTGAACCACAGCAGCTCCGGTGTGTCTCTTTCTAGTGGCAGTGCTTTTCTATGGAGGTTATACACTAAAGGCCTTACATGTGCTTTACATAGCTGCATGGCTGTGCAAACAATAGGCTTAAGTCGCCAATCAGAAGGGGTGTCTGCATTCATGCATATATATATACTTACAGACAAAATATATAAAGTAAAAAGTTCCTTAGATCAGATCATACAAGAACAGCAGCAGCAGCAGTGCTATAACTGTATGAGCCACTGCTGCAGTTTCAGCCGTGCTTCAGCATTTCCCCACAAGATGTCTCCCTGCTCCATTATTTAGGGACTGGATCACACAGCCAATGATTAAAGCAAATGTTTTGAAAAGGCTTGCACAGGTAAAGCCTGGGAAAGGTATATTGCATCATAGGGTAGCATTGGTGATGGTTCTTCAGCAACTAGTAACAATATAATTCTTTTGTTTATATGGTCCAAGATTTTTTAACAACATTTCTCTACATTATCTTGTGTTTAAAGATAGGAATGTTTGCCATTTTAGAATAATTTTATTTATTTTTTTTATATATTTTATATATTTTATTCTTATTTTATCATTATTATTTAGTATTTATTTTTTAAATATATATAATTTGAATCTCTCACACTGTTGTCATTTCACACAAACTATATGTCCATTTTTGCAGCTTTTAACTTTTTTGAATAATTGATAATAATTTACATTTCATGATGAATGAACCCATAGAAATGCATAAAAATGACTAATAAAATCTTGCACTGACTTTTACTAAAAGGTTTTTGCATGACAGCGATTATAGATCCATACACAATGATGCTGCTGCTCAGTTTAGCTAGCAAAATCAAACAGAAGGAAATGCCGCTGTACCTCTGTACAGACTGTCTACAGATATTAAGTCTAAGCCTGCCATGTATTATCTATCATAAATCCGTCACCTTAGTGCCATATCTGGTCATCCAGGGAATAAATGCACCAGTGGTGGAGTATATATCCTATGTATATATCCTATTTATTTACACATACATACATCCACTCTCACAGTCCTCCCTTCTGTAGTGTAAACAAGCTTTATCTCCAGCTTTTCCAATTTCTCGTGGCTTTAGACTGCTTACGATACACTTTCTGAATCAATACATACATACAACAAAGCCGCAAGGTCACTGCGATAAAATAAGGCATCAGAAGAAATTCTCTTACCAGTACCTTCAGGTTGTGTTCTCTGACTTTGGTCCTTTAAATCTGCTGTAGAATCCCCAGATTTAGAAAGACTGGGCTGCCTTTTAGCAAAGAGACTCTCTTGCAGCGAAACCCCATTCATGCTGTCTCCCATGCCTCCGTGTCTTATGAGCATGTGTATCACCATCTGTTGCTGAGTTCGAAAGCCTTTTCCACACTCCAAGCACTCTGAGGTCTTGTTCTGGGAATTCTTCCGGCCGTGGCGGGGTGAGGGACGGTACTCAGAATCGCTCAAACTCTCAGCGCTTCCTTCTCCCGTGGATGCCTGCCCGCTGTTTCTCGGCTGGTCAGCATTGTTGCTGGCATTACTTGAACCCTGTGTCCCTGTCCCTCGCCTCTTCTTATTGGGGTTACTTAAGGAGGCATCCAACTGTTTTTTCCGTTTTTCTTGTCTCAGTAGCACATACTCGCCCTTCTCCCTGTCGTAGGCCACGTCGGCATCTGCTAGCCTCTCTTCCCAACCCAAGCCCTTCTCAGAGACCTCCACCACCCTGCCCCTGGTGACCAGCTGCCAAGCCTGGTAACTGCTCACAGGGTCCAACTCTGGGATTCTCTTGCCAAGGCTCCCCTCCGAAAGCTTTTCTGTCTCACCGGCTGCTCTGAGGTTCAGGCACTCTAGGAAGCGTCTCTTGGTAACAGGAGATAAAGGATCTTCACCCTTGTTAACAGGTTGCTCTGCATTGTTGTGGACTCGCTCATGCAGTCGCAGACTCTTGCGGTCATGGAAGAAGTTTCCACACCTGGCGCACAGTTCATACCGGCATACTTCGTTAACCAGCGAAGCTTCGTCCTGTGCCACATCGTTGACGGTAGCAGGCGGCTCAGAGTCACTCTTTGGTTTGGCCTTCGTGCCATGGGTCTTCATGTGGCTGCGCAGGAACCAGGGCTCGCGGAAGCGCCGGCCGCAGATGCGGCAGCCGTGATCAAGCGTGCTCTGGTGCTTCTTCATGTGGGCTTTGAGGAACCAGGCTTGAGTGAATACCTGATCGCACTGGTCGCATGGAAAGTCTCCTTTGCCGAGCTCGTTCTCCTTCTCTGCTTCTTCCATGCTGGGGCCTTCCTCCATGGGGGATTCTTCTTCCACAGGATGGGGCTTGCCGATTCGGCCCTGCAACTGCTCCTCCTGCAAGGCATCGTGGAAGTCCTGCATGTGCTGCTCGAGTTCGGCCTGACTCCGGAGCCTCTTCCTACACAGGGAACATTGCTTGCCTCCCTCGTTGGACGTCCTCTCCTTTTTGACCCCCTTTTTTCTGGCCTTACTGGCTTCCTCGCCATTGACGACCTTATTGCAGGCAGAGGTACTTTCGGTTGGACTGGAGCAACCACCCTGCTCTTCAGGTACCCCTCCTTCCTTATCCCCTTCATCTCCTGCCTCCTCCTCATCGCCCGCTGGGCTCTGACTCACGCCATCCAGCTTGTGGCTACGGATGTGAGCCTTCAGACTGCCTTTCTGGGCTGAGCGATGCTGGCAATGGGGGCACTTGTATGGCTTCTCCCCAGTGTGCTTCCTCATGTGCTGGGACAGGGAGCTTAAGAAGGGGAAAGTCCTGCCACAGAGTTCACAGTTATGGCCTTGACTCTTCTCCTCATCTGCATCGTTACGGGTGGCCTTGGAGAGGGAGTCATTTGTCGTGACTTCTTGCCGCTCGACCTCCATATCAATGCTGAAATGATCCTCTGTGCTGCTATCTGTCACCCAATTTGTTAGATCCTAGTAAATCTGGGTCCACTTTAGTCATATGTCCTGGATCAAAGTTCTCTTCACCAGAAGTGTCATTGGTGACAGATGTCTTGTAGGTACTGTGTCACTTTCCACTTGATTATGGCTGAGGTAGCTTCCGCTATGAATCATTTTACTGACGGGAGACCTCCTTCATTCTGTGACCTGTGGGGAAGTGACGGGAAACAAGAGCAGCATTAGAGGATGAGCCAGCCCAGCAGCTAAATATAAGTTTGTACATATAGATGAGTAAGCATTTCTAATAAAAGTACATAGGGATGGTGCTTATGTGCACTGCTGCTTTTGTGAGCTGAATAGCATGTACGTATATGACTATGTATACAGCCTTTGCAGCATAGTTATGCTGAAACGAACCACCAGAGACCACACCACAGACCTCCTTATATCTGATCTTAACTCAAGCAGCCAGATCAACATTCAGACAGAAGCCAGAGTCACAACACTCAGCAAGCAATATGATTAGAGCCCTGTTGTACTGTAAGTACATATAGGTCGAGTATCTTCTCGATGGGAACACTAGAACACTGTCCATCGTCAGTCAATTGTTTCATTTTCCTCCAAGCTTATCATCTGTGCATTGTAATTGGACATGTACCCTGTGTACTACCCTGGAATCAACTAATATACTATTTAAAGAGAGAGAGAGAGAGAGAGAGAGAGAGAGAGAAAGCAAACATCATTAGTATGTCTAATGTGTAACTTTGTGAGCTACCTTCAGGGCCTGGATGAGGAGCTGTCTGGCTGCATCAGGCAAGCAGTTCTGACAGCCTGATGTGCACAGAGAGACAGACTGAGAGGGCTTCTTGATGCCTCACATCCCTCATAGGGAAACGCGTCTCTTTTCAGAGTGTATTAGAATGAGTCATTTTAACAGCTGGCCTGTGTCTGTTGCGACCCAAACCAGCACCTTGGAAAAATGCTGTTTACAAGCACCTTGATGATCACTGCACCCATTCCGTCAAGGAGGACATGGCATATTTTGAATCTGCAATTACACACCCCGGCCAGGAATCAGGATTTCCTGCCATTTTGTCTCGCTTTCCATCAGTTCCAAACATAGCTTTCTCATTTTCTAGGGAATAGTCTCATACTCTCCAAGCCAAAAACAGAGCTACGAACCTCCCGGGCGGCTAACTGCCTGGCTACACTGTTTGGGTTAAAGACGACCTACGTTTATGAGTGTAATTGCAGTAGCCGTAATTGCAGTTTTATTCAATTGAATAAATACATTTTTATGATGGTCTTTATTATTAAGTTACCTGTTTTTTAACATGCTACTCCTCTCACAGTTTTCAAAACATCGACACCATTATAACTCAAACACATTCGTCTTGATCTCAAATAGGGTGATTGTATTCAGATTTTGGAGAAGTGCAATAGTATTCATACTGTAAGCAGACAAAAAAAATATTGTGGCCAAAACACTCCTATTAAAATGTACTGAAATGTGTCTGTAAACTTATAGCCCAAAAATTACTGGTAATTAAGTTACAAAAATTACAATTTTCAAGCTACAGCCACCAAATTTGACAAATTCATAGAACTAAATATGCCTTTTTATGGTTTATGCTTTGTTGAACTGATCCGGTTTTCGTAAAATGCCACAAATCCCACTTTTTTTTCCCCAAAGAAATGTGATGCAAAAGTTTGCAGACACCGTTCTATTAGCCAAACTTCTGGATGAGCTTTTGGACTAACCATATGTTCGGCAAAATATTTGGCACCTTGCATTTTAGCAAAAAGTTTGTGGACACGGCTCTAATAGCCAATCTTTTGGACCAACCATCTTTGGGGAAATAAATTTGGCACTCCACAATGAAGCCAAAAGTTTGTGGACACGGCTCTAATAGCCAAATGTATTGTATGATCTTTTGGACCAACTATCTTTTGAGAAATAGGTTTGGCACTCCACATTTTAACCAAACGTTGGTGGACACAGCTTTATAAGCTAAATGTACTAAAGGAGCATTTTGACCAACAATCTTTTAAGCAAGTTTGGCACCCAAACACAGCTGAGCTGCAATCACATTTACAGTTTCTGCAGGAATTGAACTCTCTAGTTGTATTTTATGGGGTGTATGGCAGTTGGTGTGTGTAGTGGTTAGTGTATAGTATTTGTGTGATGCACCACTGACCACCTGAATTTCTTATGTGGATTATTAGGCTGAACTTGACCTGACAAGACACCACATTGTGCTCTTATCTCTTATTGTGCTGTTATGCCATATGAATGTGATCACAATCTTAGCAAAAAGGTTCTATATGGTACTGAAAAGATACTTAGAGAAATAGTGGAACCCTGTTTTGGTACTTATATAGACCCATTTTAAATGGTCCTTAAAAGAACAACATACCGTAGGTCTTCATCACAGAAGATCCATTTAACCAAGTGTTCAAATGGTTCTTTGAGTTGGCCTATTTCAACATTTGCTAAAGAACCCTGGAAGAACCCCCTTCTTAAGGTTCATGTTTACTTATACTCTGATCCTTATAAGAAGATACATCTGTGTGTATGTGTGTGTGTGTGAGAGAGAGAGTCTCTTTGTCTTAAGGACAGTGGTGCCAGTCTCATCCCAGACCCAGTTCCCTCTCGTAGTCAGAATGAGCGATGGCCGTCTGCTCACAGACCTAAATTGAGTGTGTGTATGTGTGTGTGTGTGCGCGCGCTCAGGCGTTAAGGGCTGCATTCACTGTGAGCAGAAGAGAAGTCGGTTGGGACGAAGCCTCAGGGCCAACCCTCTCTCTTTCCTAACAATCAATAATCCATTATAAAACAACTGCATTTCACCACACACTCACACAGACACACACACAAACACACATATACATACATACGCACTCACACACACACATATATACACAACTCCACGGACAGAAAAGACAGGCAGAAAAAGTCATATGATTACATAAACTAATGCTGCCTAGTCTAAAGCAGTGAGGGGGTTTGAAGTCAAGTGTCTGGAATACGCTGTCAGAACAGTACGGAAAAAGCCTTTCTGGAAAACTGAATCTTTCCAGTATATCTAAGTGGAGCACGGCCTAAGCAAAAAGGCTTCTGTACAGTACTAATAAGAGGTGTATGTTTCTCAACAATAGCGGAACCCTTTTTGGTACTACATAGAACCATTTTAAAGGGACAAAAGTATTGAGACACCTTCTCATTCATTGTTTCTTCTGAAATCTAGGGTATTAAAACAAAGAGAAGAAGAGGGCTTTCTACAAGATCCTGCTGTGAGGAGACCAGGATGTTGGATAATCACCACCGCACCTCATCCCCAACTCTCGAACTCATCCCAAACATATTGGATGGAGCACCACCATCATTCCAGAGGACACAGTTCTCCACTGCTCCACAGCTCAATGCTGGGGGCTTAAGTTTAATAGCCCTCTAGCCCACGCCTGGTATTAGATATGTTTATCTGCCCCAGATAGCCCTATACAAAAGGCAATATTTACCTACAGGGTCTAGACAAGCTGTGTGTGTGTGAGTGCATTTGCATATCTGTGTCAGCAATGGTTGCAATTTTAAGTAGCTGAAAGTGTTTATTACAAGGAGTGTCCACAAACATTCAAACAAAAACCATATACTGTATAGTAGAACCATATATAGTAGGCCTCCATCACAGAGAAGAACCATTTGACCACCTGTGGTCCAAGTGTCTGGAATACTTAGAACAACAGGGAACGAGCCTTTTTGGAAACGGGAACTTTTTTTTGTACTATGTAGAGCCATTTTAAAGGGTTCTGAGAAGAACCATATATTGAAGACCTCCATCACTGGGAAAAAAAAACAAAAAACATTTGGCCAACTGAAGTCCAGTCAGAACAGCTCGGAAAGAGCCTTTTTAAGGGAAACAGACACTGTATACAAGTGGTGCACATGCTAAGCCAAGCGGCTCTATATAGTATTGAAAAGAGCACGTCTGAAATCAATAGTGGAACCCTTGTTGGTACTATATAGAGCCATTTTAAAGGGTTCCTAAAAGAACCATATATTGTAGACCTCCACTGACCAATTGAAGTCCAGTCAGAACAGCACAGAAAGAGCCTTTATGGAAAACGGTGCACACTCTAAACCCAAAGGTTCTATATAGTATTTTAAAGAGTATGCTCAAATCAATAGTGGAACCCTTGTTGGTACTATATAGAGCCATTTTAAAGGGTTCCTAAAAGAACCATATATTGTAGACCTCCACTGACCAATTGAAGTCCAGTCAGAACAGCACAGAAAGAGCCTTTATGGAAAACGGTGCACACTCTAAACCCAGAGTTTCTATATAGTATTGAAAAGAGTATGCTCAAATCAATAGTGGAACCCTTGTTGGTACTTTATAGAACCATTTTAAAGGGTTCCTAAAAGAACCATATATAGTAGGTACCCATCACAGAGAAGAAGCATTTGACCAACAGTTAAGTGTCTGGAATATTTAAAACAACTGAGAACGAGCCTTTATGGAAAATGGAAACTTACGACCCTTTTTTGTACTATGTAGAGCCATTAGAAAGGGTTCTTAGAAGAACCATATATTGAAGACCTCCATCACCACTGGTACCTGTCTAATGACCATGTTAAAACCAAAATGGACTCTTAACTATTAATATCACCACTATTAACTATCTACACCATGATTATTATATTCTGATTATGATCAGAGCAGTTCAACAGTATAGATGGTTTGGAATTTTGATCAATAATGTATAAATAGTTCTGATCAAAGAAGGACGGGTCGGGTCCCCCTTGTGAGTCTTGGTTCCTCCCAAGGTTTCTTCCTCCAGTTCTGAGGGAGTTTTGTCTTGCCACTGTCGCCGTTGGGGCTCACTGGGGGTCTTTAATCCTTCATGTCTTACGTTATTTCTTCTTTGTCTCTGTCTTTAACTAATTACTAATTATGTAAAGCTGCTTTGTGACGACAACAGTTGTAAAAAGCTATACAAATAAATTTGACTTGACTTGACTTGAAGTCCAGTCAGAACAGCACGGAAAGAGCCTTTTTTAAGGGAAACAGACACTGTATACAAGTGGTGCACACGCTAAGCCAAACGGCTCTTTATAGTATTGAAAAGAGTACGTCTGAAATCAACAGTGGAACCCTTGTTGGTACTTTATAGAGCCATTTTAAAGGGTCCCTACAAGAACCATATATAGTAGGTACCCATCACAGAGAAGAAGCATTTGACCAACAGTTAAGTGTCTGGAATAATCGGTCAGAACATCAGCTATAAGCATGGTGCACACCATAGTGGAACCCTTCTTGGTATTATATAGAGCCATTTAAAGGGTTTATAGAAGAACCATAATTTGTAGGCCTCCAGAGAAAAAAATCGACCAACTGAAGTCCTGTCAGAACAGCATGATAAGAGCCTTTTTAGCAAACGGAAACTTTCCAGTGGACGCTCAGCACTATGTTTCCGTGTTTGTTGTAATGTCCATTTGTTCTGTCCGTGTGCCTTTTATTTATTTTTGACAAACAGTAGTAAATGAAATGATCAGCAGAACCTAAAGATGCTAATCTCTCCCATTCATCATAACATCATGTAGCTGCTGAGTACATGAACAAACAAAACACTGAGTCCCAGTTCCAATGCTACTGGGAGGTTTGGGAGGTGTGTAGAAATACACACACACACACACACACACACACACAAATACACATACACACACATGCAGCACAACAGCAGTGGGGTTATTATTGAAACGTGCTTGTTCTCCGAGGGCTTACCTCAGCTTTGTTGACCTACTTATCCCCAGACAGTTGAGCTCATCTTGGGGCTCTATCAATGCAGGATCAGTGCATTTTTCAAATTGAGCTTCTGTGTGTGCGTATGTGCGTGTGTCTGTGTGTGTGTGTGTGTGTGTGTATGTGTGTGTGTGTGTGTGTGTGTGTGTTTGTGTGTCCTCAACCAAATGCTCTGTTTACCCAGACGCTCGGGGAGAGTTACCCAACTACGAATGTGATGTTCTAGGACAGGCCAGACAACGGAGGAGCAAATTACTGAAGACAAAGCAGATACTGGAGATTTTCCTCCTTGTTGGTGCACTGTGATGTGGGAGGCTGCTCTCGTTTTCTTAATACCTCTAAAATCAACTAGAAATTGCATGATGAACAGTTTCGGTAGTAGCATTTCAATGGCAAAATACATTTTTATTGTAAATAAATTAATATGAAAACAAATAAAATGTGAAACTTCTAAAAATCTATTAAATAGAAATGAAACAGGATAGAATTCAAATGAGGGAAGTGATGGTCTGTTTTAAAGCTGCGGGATAGCTGCAGCCTTATCTACCAACATCTACCAAACGCAAGGAAGAGTTAAGTAGCAGTGCTGACCATTAAACTGACCAGGCAGTGCTGACCATCAAACAACTTCTGAGAGTTCTTTGGCAGCTCAGTCACACTGCACTATGCAGGAATCAGCCATAACATTATAACCACACAGATATTTGTAAAGTCCCCCTTGTGCCACCAGAACAGCTCTGACCCATCTAGGCATGGACTCCAAAAGATTGCTGAAGATGTCCTGTGGTATCTGCCAGCCAGACATTAGCATCAGGTCCTTTAAGCCCTGTAAGTTGTGAGGTGAGGCCTCCATTGGTCACATTAATGAGCCTTGGGCAGCCATGATGTTTTTGCCAGTTCACCAGCTCTCTTTCCTTGGACCACTTTTGGTATATACTGACCACTGCATACCTGGAAACACCGCACAAGACCTGCCTGATGTTTTGGAGATGCTTTGACCAAGTCAGTCATCTAGCCATCACAGTTTGGCTCTTGTCAAAATGGCTCAGACTCTCACACTTAGCTGTTTTTCCTGCGACCAACACATTACCTTCAAAAACTGACTGTTCACTTGCTGCCTAATACGTAGATCGCACCACTATTCTTCACTTTCCCTGTCAGTATTTAGGACACATATAACTTTCTTTGTAAAATGTAATCTTGAGAAATAATGCACTGAAATGTAAATATATTTGAGTATTTGACAATCAAGCAAAAACGAAATTCAAATTATATTTCTGAGCCAATTTGACAGCCATAAAGTGCATTCTGACTAATTCAAAAGACTTCCTCCACTTTTTAAGGTGATACCGCTGGTGTTAAGATGCTTAAAAAAACAATCACAACAATAATTTAAAAAAGATAATTATTCAATTCAATTATTTAATTTAATTATCTCTCAAAAATAGCTGAGAGAAATCGGCAGAATCGTTTTTTGTGTTGAATGACTGAGGTAGACACTCAAAAAAGTAATTAAAAATGACTAATTACTTTTCTCAAACTGTAATAGGATTACTTTTCTTAATACTTCCTGGACAAAAAGGCTCATCTGATTACTGACTCTGTACCAACTGGAAAATATAAGGTAAAAGCTAATCATTCTAATTCTGAAACCCAGGAACTGTTAAAGTGGAGAAGCTTGTGTACTAGAGATGCACCGATCCGATATTAGTATCGGATATCGGTCCAGATATGAACAAAATCAGCTGGATCGGGTATCGGTTAATTAGGCCGATCCATGGAGCCGATCCTTTCACTTTAATTTGTTGGTGTGAGACTGCACTAAATGTTTACATTTTCACAATTTTGATTGCTGATTGTATGTTTGACCAATTTACTTATTTATTCTCAGTTTCAGCTGCTAGATTATATTTTGAATTACTGTTTATGCTAAATATTCCGAATAGTACTAGTAGTAGTAGTTAGTATTACGCTAATAGTACGAAATTTTGGATCTGTAGTTTTCAAAATATAATTCAAATGAAAAACTTAACAACAATTAAATTTAGCAAAGCAAAATTCTTGGTGTAATTGGGATAATTTATATAATTTTATCCAAAACCTTTTTTGGTTTCATATCATTCTTGTGATCTGTACAGAGCAAAATAAAAAGTTGATGACCAAAAAAAAAATAATAATAAAACCCAGAAACTTCAAACAGTCAAACAGTTTGGTTGAAATGGTTGAACCTGTAAATAAAACCTTACAGAGCTGTTTCTGAATGAAATTCTAGTCTGTTCTAGGGGTTCTCCTTTCTTCAGCAAAGGGATCTTTGTCCATCGGAGAGAGGAAACTTCTGGAAAATTGCTGAGGCTGCCACATCAGAGAAGTTACTGAGCTTACAAAGCTAACCAGTAAGTAGTAGTTAGTCTAGTTTTACATAGGGTCTACTTAGATTAGCCCCTTCAAAAGCCAATGTCCCGCCAGCAGGCCGAAAGTGTTATTACATCTAATCTAATATTGGTAAGGAATAGCCCCTGATACTGAGTAATACACCTTACTGTGTTATAAGCCCTGGAGTGTTCAGAAGGGGGTTATGGAGTTACGTTAAGGGCCTAAGAATGTATTTCTTAGCTTCTTCTATAAAGCTACCATTTCAGAGAGAACAAGGTTGTGGAGAGTGGTTACTAAGACTGTATGTAATTAACACTCTATGACGATTCAACTCCCGTTTCAATGACCTCCTCTTTCTAAACATGTAAAACACATTCTGTGCAGCATGCTGTTTCCCCTGGGCTCTCCCATTCCATTTTTGAAACTATCCAGAGGATCTCGAATCCCCTGGCTCACAATCACATTGTGTGTCTCGCACTAGAACTGTCACAATAGCTCATGTCCATACCTCCTCATAGCAGCAGGGGGTAAGGCAGCACCATTGTTGGCGATTGGGGTCTAGCCTATGCTTGGACCATGCCCCGCAACTTGTCTTCACAGCAAAGACAAAGAGGGTCCCCTCACGGTCCTGTCTAAGCTCACTCCTAGCTGGGTCCCCACTGCCCCGCTGCCGTTGGTCAATGGCAGTCTAGATGGGGCCCCGGTGCCACGGAGTTGGGCCTATGTGGACCGTAGCAGGTGGTTGAGGGTAACACTGTCAGGTTAGATTAATGCCCAGTGCGTGTGTTGTTGCTGCTGAGGTGCTTACTAGGGATGGGTGTTCTAACTGTGTTTGCTATTTGAATAGACTAAATATCTACACTTTTTTCTCAATACATATATTTCATTACATGATTACCTAATTCATTACTTAACTACGTCGTAAATGACATTTATACCAAGGTGTAAGCAGTAGATCCTTTAAGTCCTGTAAGTTGTGAGGTGGGGCCTCCATGGATCACGTCAATGAGCCTTGGGCGCCCATGACCCTGTCGCTGGTTCACCGGTTGTCCTTGCTTGGAGCACTTTTTGGTCAGTGCTGACCACTGCATACCAGAAAAACTACCCCACAAGACCTGCCTGATGTTTTGGTGATGCTCTGACCCAGTCAGTCGTCAAGCCATCACAACCTGGCCTTTGTTAAAATGGCTCAAATCCTTATGCTTGCCCATTTTTCCTGCTTCCAACACATCATCTTTAATATAGCTGGCTAATGTATTGTATACTGTCATGAATAAAACTTTATTATTATTATACATTATTTGTTTGCATGATTGTTATTAATGCATTAATTTATTGTCAGTTTTTTCATTGTTTTTTTTTTATCAGCAAAGCTAAGCAGCTACATTTTTATTACAATTTGCAATTCCATTCTTCATTGCTACATTAAAGGAATACATGCATTCAATCAGCCAAGTTAGCTAGGATACTGTTGATGTTAATGCTAACAATGGACTTGTATTAATGACGCTACATTAATGCATAAAAAAAAACATTAGTTATTAAAACAGCATGGCTAGACTTTATTTACACATTTAAGCCCACTGTTCAGCTTTATGGAGATGTATGAATATGACAATATTTTATCGTATCGGGATAAATTTTGTTATTGTGCTACACAATATACTTTTCTGAGCGCACCATGGATATCGTAAGTGCTTAAAGAATAATCAGAAGAAATAATAAAATGTCTTAAATATTGTGACACAGCATTTGTACCATCTCATCCACCCCTATGTTTTAGTGTTAGGGACCATCTATAAATTACCAATTCCTATTATTATTATTATTATTAGTAGTAGTAGCATCTGTATACAGACATCTGGCAAAGCCTCTGAACACATAAGCAGAAATAATAATAATAATAATAATAATCATCATTATCATCATCATCATCAGAAGAAGAAATAATAAAATGTCTTTAAATATTGTGATACAGTATTTGTACCATATCATCCACCCTTATGTTTTAGTGTTAGGGACCATCTATAAATGACCAATTACTATTATTATTATTATTATTATTAGTAGTAGTAGTAGTATCTGTATACAGACATCTGGCAAAGCCTCTGAACACATAAGCAGAAATAATAATAATAATAATAATAATAATAATAATAATAATCATCATCATCATCATCAGAAGAAGAAGAAATAATAAAATGTCTTTAAATATTGTGATACAGTATTTGTACCATATCATCCACCCTTATGTTTTAGTGTTAGGGACCATCTATAAATGACCAATTACTATTATTATTATTATTAGTAGTAGTAGTAGTAGTAGTAGTAGTATCTGTATACTGGCAAAGCCTCTGAACACATCAGCAGAAATAATAATACTATTAATAATAATAATAGTAGCAACACATTTTCTTCTTCTGATTATTATTTTCAGATGGCCCCAAACTCTAAACTAAACCCTGTCCCTGTTTCTGAACTGGAGCTTCTGTGTTGGAGCTAGATTAAAGGAAACAGCTGATTATGCATCTCTTAACAAGAGGGTTTGTAATGGGGGTGCAGTGAGTCGCCACTCACAAACTTGTTTTAAAATGGCAAGCAAAAAGATTCTCGTACTCATTCATACTGATGGGATCATGAGATAACACTTGGAGGGGACAGGAGACAACAGCTGCTATTCAGTTAGCACGCGAAGCCCACTGGTACAGCTTGCACATGGTAAACGGTTCCTTTGTTCACTGCTGTTTGTTACCTCGAGACAGAATGTACAGACCCTAACTTTCAATCTTAATGCTGTTCCTTGCCCCCCTAACCACAAACACACACACACACACACACACACACACCAGAAGACATTTTTGAGTTCTTTTAACTAACACTGATGCTATTGTGCACTACATTGTTTCTGATGCTCTGGAGAAAATTAAGGGATGCATGATCATGCCAGGGTCATGTTACCATTTCCGGTCTTGACAGATGTTACACTGTTTGATGTTACAGCAGGGTTCAAGTAAACCACATCCTGGTTCCTTAGTCCTATCTGTCCCACCTCTGTTCAACAAGGGGGTGGTGGAGAGAAGTGGAGGTTGGGATGTCAAGTTTTTGTACTATTCACTCCCTAGTAGATATTGTCCAAATATTCTAACCAGGTGACAAAACAGCCCATTTTTGTGATGTCATAAAACCCAACCATGCTGTCCATATCGTTGCTGTCCAGTGAAAAACATGTATCTCCATGTTTTTAGTTTTAAACCCTGTAGCTGCTCTGTAGTATAGTTCTGGATGAATAGAACAATTAAAATGTTCAAAATTCCCATAAATAAATTTCCTATTTTACATTAAATTCCAGCCAAAGACCATTTTTGGAGATACATGTTTTTTATTGGACAGCAACGATATGTTGATACGATAAGCCTATTTTGAATTCACAGTTTTTGCGATGTCACAAAAACCAACCATGCTGTCCATATCTGGACATTAAGTTGGACAAACAGCCCATTCTTGTGATGTCATAAAAACCAAATCATGTCCATACATGAACATTAAGTTCACAGATCTCATTTTTGGATTCCAAGTTTTTATGATGTCACAAAACCCAACAATGTTGTCCAAATCTGGAAATTAGATTGGAAAAACAGCCTGTTTTGAGATGTTTTTGTGATGTCATAAAACCCAACTCATTTGCATACTACATATCTTGGCTTGATCAGCCATCATCAGTTTGTCCCATCCATTCTCACTAAAGTTAGAACCAGTGTTCCAACTCAGAGAAGGTGGAGAAGGTACAATGCAGTCCAGCCTATCAGAACAGAGCTCGTTTACATATTGCATATAGCCCTAAAGGAATGGCAACACAGTCAAACAGCCTGTTTAATTCCGAGGGGTTTAACAAGGCTGAAATATGCTTGTTTAAGACGGAACTTGTCATTCTTTTGTGTTTTATGTATCTAAAATAGGAAGTTTGAGGATATGGGTCCTTTAATAACCACTTTCCTATTATCTTTAAAGCGTGAGTAAATTCGTCCAACAATAAGCATTTTATGTTGGACACGTTAACTTCGCACCTGGCTAGTCATTTTGGAGCATTTCTATTGGTCCACACATCAGGAAATTAGGACACAATGTATAGAACAACTGCCAGATTCAGATTATGTTAAAAAGTGAAAAACGGCATGATGCGATGTTTTTTGCATGACAGCCAGAGATGTTCTCTGATTACCGATAATTTTAACTTCGTACAGTTAAACAGTGTTTTATTGGCCGATATGATGGTCAAGTTGTCAAGCATGCTCCACAGTCTCAAACTGAAGAACCTCCAAAAGCTCTTAATTGTGATTGTGAGGTTCCATCCAGCTTTATTAACACACTACAGGCTGTATTAACTATTCATCCAACAATAAGCATTTTATGCCGATTAAGAACACGTTAACTTCGAACCTGACTAGTGCGCCCCCAAGTGGTGGAAAAAGCAGTTCTGCTGCGTCTGTAACGGCGCCTCTACTGATGATGAAGCAGAGAGGATTTCCCCCTCCATTACGTACCGGTATATGGCGACCTTACAAATGTTAGCACTCTCAAAGCTGTTCTGCGATGACGTCTGAAGCAGAAAAGCCTCTGACTGGCTTCTTTAGACCTTGCTTTGATCTTCACTAAGCCCCGCCTCCACGTCCCACATTCGTTTTTTTTTTGTTGTTGTTTTCAAATGAGCTGAGAGGGCGGAGACTCGCTGATATTGAATCTGGATGTAAGCTTATTTACTCTTGTGTTTTATTTATAGGAAAGCAGCAAAGCTGGGGCCTAACGGGAGGACGCTGTTAACGCTAGGCTGAGGAAGTTGGCCGCTTTCCCTCGCTTATGCTCTTTGTTAGTGTTTGGTCTGATGATGGGATGTTTGTGACTCTTACGGTTTCCACGGTAGCTGTTACTCCGGGATACACGCAACCTTCGGCTCGCCCTCTCCCCACCCGTCTTAGCTCTGCACTTCATCTGATACATCTGCAATAGCGACTTTCTCTCTCTCTCTCTCTCTCTCTCTCTCTTTCTCTCGCCCCAGCACCAGCAGTACAGTCTCACTCAGCAAATCCGTTCGAGCTGTCCTAACTCAACCTGCATCTCTAATGCATCCTATACGTCTCCTAACTGAGGGGTTCAATCCTCATAACTCAACGCTAAAACTCTCATCGCTCGCCATATGCTTGAGGACTCCCTCTGCAAAGCTGCAAAGAAGTGTAGAGGATCTACATGTAGCAGCATTTGTGTACAGCCCACTGATAATACACAAACACAACACACACACACACAGATTATCAGTGGAAAGTAGGAAATAACAACACACGCAGGCCCATATCTCTAACATGCAGCCCTAAGCTAGCGCTCCATTCTTTCTCTCTCCCCTCTTTTCTCATGCTGATGAATAGCCATGACCAGTCAGCTGTCCACACGTTTATTCAACCTGACGGCCAGACCAGCTCAGCACAAACGCCCCATGCTCTGGACGCTGCTCCTCTGCTCCGAGCCAGTGTGTGTGTGTGTGTGTGTGTGTGTTTGTGAGAGCTCTCGACCAGTCAGCTCTCCATTAATGTGTATGAGCTCTAAGCCATTGCGGCTGTATGGGCCGTATTTGTGTGACTGTGTGTGTGTGTGTGTGTGTGTATCTTTGTCGTTGTGGATAAGAGAAAGAATGAGCAAGATAAAAAGAAGAGCCACTGCACGTGTGTATGTGTGTGTGTGTGTCAGTGTGTGTGTGGATGTGTGTAAAGGGCTCTGCAGTATCTTATCATTGCTGATCTTATCTTCAAAATGGCAACTTTACAGGAGAAGGAAAAATACGTCTCAACTTTCAATGGAAGTCAATGTAAAAGGATTTTACTCCAAGTCACTTTGGAGCATTTCTATTAGTCCACACATCAGGAAATTAGGACACAATGTATAGAACAACTGCCAGATTCAGATTATGTTAAAAAGTGAAAAACGGCATGATGCGATGTTTTTTGCATGACAGCCAGAGATGTTCTCTGATTACCGATAATTTTAACTTCGTACAGTTAAACAGTGTTTTATTGGCCGATATGATGGTCAAGTTGTCAAGCATGCTCCACAGTCTCAAACTGAAGAACCTCCAAAAGTTCTTAATTGTGATTGTGAGGTTCCATCCAGCTTTATTAACACACTACAGGCTGTATTAACTACCTCAGGGGGGCGCTATACTGCACCTTTAACTGTCTGTTCAAAACAAACTTGAGTTAGTCTTGTTTTATTGCAGTTTTTTGCTCATTGTAGCAGACTCTAACAATCCAAACCGCTAATATTAGTTAACATAGCTGAAGTTTTGCCCAGGTATAAATCAAATTAGTGATAGTCTCATCATTTAAAGCCATGTCGATCCTGACAGTACATTAAGACAATGCTACGTCTGCAGGTAATCACTAAACTAAACTATGGCCTGTTTGCCCCAAGAGTTTGCTATGCTTGGCTAAATAGGAAAACTGTCTGCGAGACCCGGCGAGGTCCAGAATATTGATCCCTGGTGGTTTTAAAAAAACGATGGCATGGGGCTCGCTTCAAGCTGGTGCAGTCCCCAGCGCCTACAAAAGCTATACGCTACTCTACTGCTAAATGTCAAGTAATGTAATTAGTTTCAAGCTTTGTAAAGCCGAGGAAGGAAACATAAAGCAGTGCGAGCACTTGCTGTACTTTCCTCCATGACAAGAAAGTGGAAACGGCTCCTCATTTGCAGCTTCCTCCACAAGGAATTAGCCACACGATGTTTATCGATGTTTAAGAGTCAATGGCCTACCAAAGGAACGTGACGATTATAATTGCATGGCCATATTGGCAATCGGCATCTGAGAATTGTCAAAAGAATGAATGCACCACATTGCTAAAAGAAGACGGCATGGAATTGGGCAAACCCATTTGGAAGAAATTCTCTCGTGAAACAACAAACCAGTGATCAACCATTCAGGGCAAGTGTGAAAGCACCCATAAACCATCAAATCTTCAACAATCTAACCCGTGTGGGAGGGATTTCCCCTTTCCAACCTTGGTTCCGAAAGGTCTTTAGTTCTTCTTTAGGTGTCAATGAAGCTACCTGGCTAATGTAACACCTAATGAAAGCCCATAGCCTGCAGTTAGCACTAGTCCTCAGATTTTCATTCCATGTTTTTTTTAAACTTCAGGATCATGGAGATATTTGTAGTATTTACAACTACTCAAGTAATATTTACAACGTCACATGACGCAGTATGGTTAAGTAACCAAAATCCAACGTCTTGCAAACGTCACATGTCAGTGTCATATTGACGTATAAGATTAGCATCTAGTTGTGGGTTATGTGTTGTTGGTTTTCAGTCATGGTCCTAAGTAACCAAAATTCAACGTCTGTCTAACGTTGGAGCTTGATGTCAACCCAATGTTGATTTTTCACGAGTATATGACTTTGATTTCCAATCAAATATGAACACTTGGAAAAAGTTCATTTCATTTTTAACTAAAATTCAACGCGTTAGCGTTCAACATCTTCCAAACGTTGAATGCTAACGTCATATTGACGTATAAAACCAGCATTTAGTTGTGAGGTATGGTGTCAGAACCCATGTATGCTGAACTTCATAATGTTAACGTCCACTCAATGTGAAACTCTGACGTTTTTAGACGTTCATATGTTGTTGGTTTTGGTTCTAAGTAACCAAAATTCAACGTCTGTCTAATGTTAGAGCTTAATGTCAACCCAATGTTGTTTTTTTGACAAGTATGTGATTTTGATTTCCAACCAAATTTGAACATTGGGTTGACAGCAACCCGAATTTGTTTTTCAACTAAAATACAACGTCTGTCCAACGTTATCGTTCAGCATCTTTCTGATGTCAAATTACCATCTGATGCCTGAGATGACTGTTATATAAGATATACATTAGTGCGCACAAAATTCAGGCCTGGAGGCAGCTGCTACTGTTGTAAGCTATAGGACATACTTTTATCAGTCCTACACCACAGCTGAAACTGCGTAAGTAATTTTTAAACAGATTACAGCATTAAAGCCAAACCCAAAGATAACAGAGAACAACCTCTTGAGTAACTGCTTGAGCTGGTCCAGAGTTAAACCTCAGCCCAGCTGAAGAGGCCCTCCCCAGGATCAGGATGTGAGCGTTAGAGGAGGGAGATTATGCCGCTGCACTGACTTATGCTCCACTGAAGCACATTAACAGATACTCTAAAAGTAGGCCTGCTGGTTCAGGCTCTATTCTCCAGGCAGTTCTAGACCAGTCCTGCCTAAATGCCATGAGGAGGCCTAAGATCAATAACGCAACCTGATCTAAGAATCCTGAATTCAGTTTTAATCTTCTTCACGTGGTGGCTGAGAATCTTGGGCTGGATCTGACCCGGGAACAGCTCTTTGTAAATACAGGCCTTTGGCTGTCCAGTATGGATTATGCAGAGTGCTGTGGAGGAGAGAGAGAGAATATTGCCGGCCAGCGCCACTCCCCAAAGCCTGAGCTGTTACACAACCAATAAGCAAGGATTATTCTATTCGCCGTTCTACGTACACGCTGTCTGATGCATGAGATTTGGGCTTTGCAAATAACCTGGGCTGAGCAGTTCCGACTCTCAGCTTCAGTGGAAATCAAGCATGTGTCTGAGACTGTAATGTTTTAATGTCTGTTATTTGGTCATTACAGGTTTTAGAGTCATTTCAAGTAGGGCTATACTTTATTGATATATTGTTAATTGTTATCACAATGTTGTACTTTCTAATACTGGGCATCATAGAAGGCTACAATATGCAAATAACATTTCAGCTGTGGTAAAATACTTATATACTAATATACACATATGATTACACCAATCACAATTCTGCATTAATGACACAATATATAAAAAGTATTCTTTAAATGTAAATTTAGGCATTAAGGCATTAAGAGTTGAGTGACATGGCACAGGAAGCAGTGTCCAATTTATTTAAATTATATAACAAATAATGGACCTATAGACATTTTTACCATAATAAGTTACCATAATAATAATAATAATAATAATAATAATAATAATTCGAAGAAGAACAAAAATGCTATTCTTTGACATGTAAATATTTTAAATTATTAAATAGATAATTATTATAATATATTCAAACATAATAAAATAATTATATTGTAATCTTTGTCTAATGCAAATTTTACGTATTTTTAATACCATTATTATTCCACAATTTCAAGCCAATAGAACAAGGGTATCATTACAATTAGCCACCCGCGTTTTTGGGTGCTAAACTAGGAAAAAACAACTTCAAGAAGTACTTTGAAAATAACGAATGGATGAGGTTCAAAGTGCAGTCCAAAAGAAACAGGCTGAAACACTCCTTATTTCTTCAGAGCGAATTAGTGGGGCTAAACTACACTACAAAGGATATGCAAATATATGCTTTTTTGTGATCATAAAAACAGTGTCATCTAAAATATTAATTAAAAATGAACTTTACGTGTACATACTATATCAAACTCTTAGATATAAATATACAAACTCGTAGATAAATTATCTTTAACATCGTAATATTTAGAAATTTAAAAAATATATTGCTTATTGCTCTATTCCGACACTATTCTAGCATGTTAGCTGGCGGCTGGCATACTGCCTTTTGGCTAGAGCATCAGACAGAGAAAAAAAAGTTTTAAATACTAAATATTTTGATAATAATTATTTAATAAACTGAAAATGGCATCACTGACATATTACCATAAGGCATTTTCAGATATCCAAGACACTACGTATCGAACGTTGTGAATCACTACACCCATAATTGTGGTCACATGTAGCAATATAATAGAAGCAATAATACTGTTTTGTCCATATTACGCAGACCTAATTCCAAGATTGCGCCAGACTGTGGTTCATAAACTGAAATAAACATCAAATCCTGGGCTTATATCTGGCTAGTAGGAAAGTAGGTTAGCTCGCTGACCGGCAGTCTAATGACTGTCAGTTTTGATTCCAGCTGATACCATCCTGCCCCTGTAATTGGCAAAAGTTGCTTTGAGGAAAATGAGAAGCATGAGGTTTGCCTAGGACCGAAGATGGGCTTACTTAGTGTGAGACTGAGTGTCCATTCGTACTTGGTTGCAAGAGCCACCAGCCATGAGGCTTATGTAATAAAACCTCTGCTGCGTTCCCCATTGATGGCAAGGGATAATGCTGTAACATCGGCATGGCCCCTCCCAGCCATGCATAGACATGTACATACATAATGTAGATTGTTGTTTTTTGACATTACTATAATCATGATATCATTTCTTCTTTTTAAAAAAAGGTAAATAATATACAATTAAAATAAAAATAATAAAATTGCCTAATTTAATATTGTTAAGGTCCTCCTCATGCCACCAAAACAGCTCTGACCCGTGGAGGCATGAACTTCACAAGGCCTCTGAAGGTGTCCTTTGGTTTCTGGCACCAAGTTGATCTTTTAAGTCCTGTCCAGACGGGGCTAGTCTTCACTCCCCACGTGCATCAATGGGCATCTGCCATCACAATTACCAACACATAAACATCGAGAACTGCCTTGCTGGTCACATGCTGGCCAATTCGCATATCTCCCACCCCTTGACAGGTGCCGTTGAGTTGTTTGGCCGCCATGACTAGAGATATGCTTTGTGAGGTGCAAAGGTGGGGCATTCAACCCCAAGAATGCTGTGCCAAATGGTGATGCTGGTAGCATCATGCTTCAGGCTGGATGTTTAGCTGCCAGTGGAACTGATGGACCACCCTAGAATTCTTCAGCATAACAACAAACCATCAGCTGCACGGTTGAAACGTGGACACCGTGCTGTGTATTCCAACAAGACAATGACCTTAGCCACACATAAAAAGGTGGTTTTGGAATGGATAACGCAGGCTAATGTGAAGCTTTAGGAATGGCCTTCCCAAAGACCTGATTTCTACTTTAGGGACCCCCAGACTGTCCAGACTGTCCATATTTTTGCTCTATACTCGAGTGTTGCGAGGTGGGTAGAAGCAAATGTCTACACTGTCCAGGGGCCAGTTTGCAAAACACTGCCTTAAAATGAAATATGCAATCTTCAGGACTCACTTCACTTCATTTCTACCAGTTCTTCACTTCACCAGTCTGGTTTTAATGTAACGGCTGATTGGCGTATTGTTATATGCTGTTTCTACAGACCTACTATAAAACGTATCATTTCCGTATCATTTTCCGTATAGATTTGTTCTTGGCCAGTTTGTTCATCCAGAGGTGTCCCTTAACTGTACGCCCATCTGGAGCCAACACATCTGGACTGAAATATGTACACCGAGTTCTTATGTTCAAGCTTGTTCTCTTTGTTTTGTGGGTAATTGTTGCAAACAAGCGGCAGCTCGCTGATGCTCTGGTTTGGTCGGCGCGGTTTGGGGCAGGGACTATAATCTGGTGGCATTAACTTGCTCTCTAAAAAAAGCTCTCTCAACAGGGATTAGATTATCATGGTAAGGTCAGCTCAGACGCGCTCTCTCTCTCTCTCTCTCTCTCTCTCTCTCTCTCTCGTTCCCTCTCTCTCTCTCTCCCCCCTCTTTTCTCTTACTATCTTTCTCTTACAAGCACACACTAGCAGCATCCATCATGCATACCCTGGACAGAGTTTGTGCAAAACAAAGAGCAGAGAAGGAACCAGTTGTTCTCTTTATTTACAGCCAGCCTCTTCCCAACCCCCTCTCCGGTCTCTATAGAAATGCTCCTGCACTCGACGCCCATATTGATTGCTATATTTACTGGACTCGACCCTGTTTTGTGCTTGTCTCCACTCAGTGTTGGTATGGAGACATACTTTGGACAATTGCGTTTTGGAACAATGCAGTTTGGACAGGAAACTGGAGTCACACCAGGTTAAAATGGAGTTGGGGAACTTGTTGTTGTGATGCCTGTTCATCGACTACCTGCATGTCCCTCCCATTTGTCACTAAGAAACAGATACAGTTGGAACTGCAACTTAAACGATAGGTCTTATATGGATCCAAGCAGAAATAGTTATTACAGATGTCACTACAAGAGTGTTGGAGGAGGGAAATCCCTCTCAATTTGTCAACATTAAAGAGTTCAGATGTAAACAAAGTTGTTTACAATGGTTTGGTGCAAAATGCTTCAGTCTCATAAACTCGGGAGTTGTTCACAGTGATGGTTGTAGGATCCAGATGTCGCAGAAATCGCTGACCACGCAATTGTGGTCAGAAGTAAGTTTTACATTGTCATGGACTGCCAAGGCTGCCATGAAAGTAGCCCCTGCTCCAAAATCTGCAACTTTAAACTCTGTCTGGCCACAATGTCCAGAGTTATGTTTCAAGAGAAGTAAAGGTGAGTCATTCAACCCCAAGAACATCAACCGCATCAACTGTAAAGCATGGTGGTGGTAGTATTATGGCCTGGGGTTGTGTTGCATACCAGAGGAACTGGTACATTGCGCAAGGTGGATGGATAATGAAGAATGAGGACTACCTCAGGATCACCTCAAACCTTCAGCTAGATGGCTGAACAAATGGAGGTTCCCACAGTCAATGGAGCTCCAAAATCAATCAATGGTATTAAAAAAGCGTTTATCCTACTATCCTACTAGTTGGAGTAACTAGATTTTGGTGCTGTGATTGGTGTGAGCATTTGATTGCATTTAGTGACAAGACCATTAGTGAGGTCAGGATGTTGGATAATCACCACCCCACCTCATCCCCAACTCCCCAACCCAACAACTGGATGGAGCACCATCATTCCAGAGAACACAGCTCAATGCTGGGGGGGCTTTAGGCATGGTGCCAATAGGTTCATGTTTATCTACTCCAGAGAATCCTGTTCTATTAGCAATACTTCTCTACAGGGAGTAGGCAAGCTGTGTGCGTATGCATTTGCACATATTGTAAAGTAGCTAAATGCATTCATTAGAGGGGTGTCCACACACATTTGGACAGTTGAGTTTATGTAGAAAAGTCAACAACTAATTAACCAACCAAACTCAGGCATTTCTGCCAAGAAGAGTGGTCAAATATCCAACCAGCATTCTGCCAGAAGCTTATTAATGGCTATCGAAAGCTGTTTTGTTACATTTATACAAATATCGAGTGTGATGTAAGTATATTTTTGAGCCTGTTTGTATTATTTTCACCCATGAAAATTAAAATTATGCATCAAATTCTTGCCTTTCTGCTAATAAAAATCTTATTTTGTGAGTCATTCTTCCCCAGAAAAAAACAATTCAACAGAATCACTGAAAGCCCAATATTACCATGGCATGCATGCAACTTCCAACCACAACTGTAAATTGCCAGATGCCCAAGAAATTGTTTTATAATACTCATAAATAAGGCCTAGGACGGCAAAAAGCACCCAAAAAACTATTTTTCAGCTTTACCACTATTTTCCTATTGATCAAGATAACATAAAAAAACTCAGAAGACACGTTTCCTGGCCATTTTGGATAAACGTCACCCCCTATCAGCACTAGACATCCAAGTTAGCATGTTTCTCCACAATGCACCAGTTCATCAAACCACTCAGACTTTGTAGCAATCAAATTACAGCCAAAAATTTGGAAAACTGGTGGAATTGCCCTTTTATATTCGTATTCACGTTGTGAAGCTGCTATTGCTGGGATAAAGCTGTTAGCAAAAGGAGAGCACACCAGCATTTCTACCGCAGTTTGGGGTTAAGAGCCTTTCTTTAGTCCACCACACCAGCTGTTTATGCTCTTAGATTTGACCCAAATATAGCGGGGGTGATAATGGTGTACACATTGAACACTGAAACTGCAGCAAACAACTCCCCATCCTCTACATGTTCTGGGAGGAGAAAAAAAAAACTTGATTACTACATCTCGTCTTCCAAAAGGTCTGCTGAGGACGCTACCGCACACGCTTTGTATGCAGCAATCCGCTCTTCTGTCTTCAGGGTTTAGTGACCTTGAAGGCAGCCCAAGAGGAACACGCTTCCTCAGTTGCAGACCGCCGTCCTCTGTGAGAAGATCTGTCCTTGGCGAGAGACTTGATCACGGTCATGGAGGCAGGGAGAGGGCCAGCAGCCAGATGCCGTTCTCACGGCCCCGTCCGTATTGTTTCGCTCTCCGTTTATTTATTAATGTCGAGTCACACGGTGGCGTCTCTCGCACTCCAAACACTGTTTATCATAGCAGAACAATGAAGCCAGCTGAGGGAAAACAGTGCAATGATACATGTGCTCCCAATCATAACAAGATGGCATGTCCTTTCGCTCAGGCTAGAGTTACAGAGATGACTTGGGGTGGATTTTAAAAAGGCAAATTTGT
Organism: Salminus brasiliensis; assembly: GCF_030463535.1. Lineage (NCBI taxonomy): Eukaryota > Metazoa > Chordata > Actinopteri > Characiformes > Bryconidae > Salminus > Salminus brasiliensis. Next base: position 8,401,443 of record NC_132880.1, read on the forward strand.
TGAGGAACTGGGTTTCCCCCTAGAATCATAGCAAGCATAATGATGAAAAGCAGAGCTCTAGATTCTGGCCTTAGCTTAGGGTGACGAAATGCCATTTTTCCAGTTTCCAGCCCCGGATATGTCCTTTTTTTGGGGTTAAATCAATGTGGTCAGTCGGACGTTACGGGGCTGGAAACTGAAAAGGCAAATTTGTTAAAGAACTGAGTTTATCTATATTATGGATTTTTGTTCAATCATAAAGAGCAGTGTTATTGGTTCTGAGTTTGGCCATAACTTGACCAAATGCCTCTTTTTTGGATATAAAAAATGCATCCGGTCAGGAGTTACAGAGATTACTTGGGGTGGATTGGACTGGGATTCCCCTTAGAATCACAGAAAGGATAATTGTTTAATCATAAAAAAAGTAGAGCTCTCGATTCTAGCTCAGTCAGGAGTTACGGGCATGATTTATGGTGGATATCGAAAAGGCAATTTTGTTAAGAAACTGGGTTTCCCTATATTATAGATTATTGTTGAATCCAACTTTTGTCCAACTTTTGGAAAGTATACCATGTGCTCCGTCAGGAGTTACAGAGATGACTTTAAGATGGATTTTGAAAAGGCAAATTTGTTGAGAAACTGAGTTTTCCTGCAGAATCATGTTAAGAATTGTTGTTTATTCATGAAAAGCGAAGCTGTAGATCTGGGGGTTGGCCTTTAGTTAGGGTGACCAAATGTCTTTCAAATGTTTTTGGAATGTAAAAAAATGCGTCCTGTCAGGAGTTACAGAGTGGGTACCTGGGATTATAGGTTTGGCCATGTCCTCCTTTTGGGATGTGCTTGGTCGGGAGTTACAGAGATGACTTTGAGGTGGAAGTCTAAAAGTTTCAAATCAATAATTAAATCAATCGCACACAATTATAGCCTGCGAGAAACACTGGGAGGACTGAGCAGTGTCCCGTGAGATCAGTGTCCAGTGGATTTTTGTATGGCAACCGACTATTTTTATATATTATTTTTTATATTGGTATGAAAATAAAATACATGTTCTGTAAAAGCCGGTGAATGTAAATCTTTTTCTGTTGTTTTTTTTTTATTATTTAGATTATTCTAGAATTTATTAGTTGTGGTAAATTATGTTTTATTATTAGGTATGTTCATTAACAAAGTTGCATGGTTTTTGAGGTATTCAAATCCCTCCCACCCGCATTCACACACACATTGCCATTGTCCAACTAGCAACGACATCTTACGCCCAAGCGCCCTTTTCTTTATTGAAAACCAAAATATGGTCACCCTATCTACCTTAAGGCATGTACTGCTGCTGTCTCTGATGGTGGAACTGTCTTAGGTTTCCTAAAAGAGCTGGTTTCCTCTAGTGAACCTAGTAAGAAACGGTAATCTAATACCCTTAATGCTATCCCTCTCTCTCTCTCTCTCTCTCTCTCTCTCTCTCTTTCTCTCTGTTCCTGTTTCTGGTCTGTCTCACAAAGGCTCTATCTTTCTAATGCATCACAAGCCGTCTCCCATCTGTTGTGTGTGTGTTTGAGAGTGTGTGTTAATTTTACTATAAAGTCTTTGGCTCTCAGTTAGGACTCTGTGACTTCCTGTTTATGAAGCGAGCAGCGGACTGTGCGACGATGGGTCGGAATTTTGAGCGGGCACTGGAGAGGATGCCTACCGCACATCCTCCAGGGGCGAAGTTTCACTCCTTCAATCTCACCAATAATAATGACACAGGAACAGCAGCGATTGTGGCGTGCTGACATATTGGAGGTTATTAATTAAACGGAACGTCCACAGGCAATTCTGAGCAACAGGCCATTTGAGCGACTGCCTCCCTCGCTTTGTGCTGCCTTTTACAACAAGGCATTTTAAACAGGAGCTGCTGCAGATAAAGAGGATGTTACGACCAAGGACTGAGACACAGTCTTATTATACACCTGTCACTACAGGTTATATGTAGGGAGGCACAAATGTATCAGGACCTTGGTATCCGCACATTTGTATTTGCTGACCTATTTCTTGAACTCCAGAGGTTCTCGCTCTGTTGCTGCACTAAAATATATCAATATATATTTCCTGTAATGCTAATTCAGGTGGATGTAGTCCCAAATTTTGAATTTGTCTAATTTGTGGGCTAATAATTATAACCCTCTGCCTCTGTGTTCGCATGTATCGGAGGAGACATTTGTAAGATCCTTACACTCCTAGTGTTGGGAACATTGCTAGTAGGGGGAGCTACGTATGGGTGGGTTGACTGGCAGTACGAAATTGGTAGAACAATGGAAACATCTGACAAACTAATAAATAAAAAAAAAGTTATGCATTTAGTTAATCAAGAAACATTAGTGCTGACAATTGTTGCTAAGGTCATTTTAAAATAAACAAACAAACTCATTTAGTTTTTCAAAGCACTAATCAAGTTGAAATTAATTCAATTGATCCATTAAAATTGTGTAATTATCCCAAGTCTATCAAGTCCAATAGAACAAATTGGTATGACAACTAGACAAACACTCAAACAAATTTTGCCTGATGGCTGATATGGCATAAATACTGTCACAACTCTTAAAGACTTTCACTATACATATCACAATATTTTAATACACAAATAAAATGTGCTTATGGTACCAAAAATTGCTGTTTCATCGAATTAAACATGACTATTCATGCTCTTCATAATGCAGCATGTAATTGGTAAGTACTGACAATATCCATCATGTGCTCAAGATCATCAATCAATCTTTTTAGTTTCGATAATCACAAAATATCATTATATTGATACTACTACAATTAATATGTCTCCTACATAGTTGTTGTTGGCTGCATAAGCCAATACTCACTGTCTCACCCCAATGATCACTTCGGACTCGGGATTAAACTACCTGCACTTGGCAACACAGTCCAGAGAACTTCATTAGAACTATTAGAAACTATTTAGCACATAATTTATACATTTCAAAATGTAGAAATTCTACATGGAGATTTGTTGGTTTCAATCACACATATAAAAGATGCTTATATGTAAAAACAACAATACTTTGAGGTGGATTATCTTCTATAACTTGTATAACTTATGGCATTGGGCAAATCAATACTAATAAATCAAGTTTAGCAAGCCGTAATTATATATGAGCTATTATACATAAGAAATCAACAGGCTGTAGTAAATTTTGGATAAAGTTGGATCAATAAAACTGTCTTGTTCTGGAATTTAATTGTGTCGATACACTTTCCATTATTCACTTATATTCAATAAATACATTTTTTTTTATTTTGCCATTATAAGGTTCTCTCTGCTGCCCAATTTAGTGGTAACTACCAAAATTAGTCTTGTAACCATGCTGCCCAGCTCAGCAGTGTGTCGTTTTAATGACTTAGCACATGTAGCCATGCCTGTTCACCAAATAAATAAAATAAAATTAGCTTTTCGTTTTATTATAAAAAAAAAACATAGCTTTAAAGGGTTTGCTGAAGATGTAGTAATACTGCCGAGTTATTTAAACTACAGGATGTCTTTTCCAGTTACAAAGAGTGAAAAGCACCAATTACTAATATTACCTTAGCCTTTAGTAATCACTAAAAGCTAAAAGCTGAGTTCAATAAAAAGTTATATAACTAAAAACTAATTAGCTAATATCCCCATTTTTTGAGGCTACTAGTTTACTAGGGAATAAAATACTGGCGTTAACTACTTTAAATAATGAAATAAAAATTTAAATAATCTACAAAGCAGCAGAATAAATTAAATATTGTTACTTAGTGACATTTAAGCGCAAGACACATCAAATAATACAGTCGCAAAGAAGCAGAGGCGCTAATGTTTATGTATACACATTGGCATCGGCCGAAATAAATACTGGGTATGAGTATTTACAAGCCTAATTATGTTAGATTAGGTAAGCAATTATTTAAAGGCAGAACAGAACAATAACTAAGCCTCCTTATAACCAAGCAAATTAGTCCCACTATGTGGGAAGCAATACATTTAAATGGGTCCAACTACAAGGTCCATTTTTACTGTACGAGGAACCAGTAGGTACTCAAACATAATCAAGTAATCTCAACAAGCCCTCATCTTTTGGCACTGACAGTAGGCTTCTAAAAAATTGGGTTGCCTTTGAACAAAGCATGATCAGAAATGGAACACGACGGCCTGTGGCAATGTAGGGGGCCAGCACTTGCAAACGAAGTACCAGAAGCACCAGAAACCCTAGCTGACCACATGTTGAGCCCCCCCCACCCCCACCCCCCCCCACACACACACACACACAAAATGCCTCACAAATAGCAACCACATATGTACGAAAGCCTAGTTACTTTAAAGCACTGCTGTACATACCTTCAAAGCCCTTTGTAGATTGGAAACAAACTGAGCATGGACTGACAGGGACATTTGGGTTGGGTTGGAGACGACCACGATTCCCTCCGGTATCTCGGTGTGCTGAAACCTACAGGGCAGTATCTTTAAGAGATCCTGCACCTCAGGCCCCAAGGGATTTGAGGCCACTCCAGCTGGACGTCTGCTGCCAAAATCAGTGGGATTATGGCATTTAATCTCAGCCTGCCAAAGATGTGAACTAATGCTGCTCATACTCCTTTCCAGGCCAAGGACATCATTCTACAGATGCAGTAGTTGTGGACTAGGTGAAATAGAGGCTAGTGTGCGGCAGGACAGTGGCGGCATTGTGCCTCCTCAAGTTTTCAAGAATGTGAAATGATGAGAACTGAGATGCTGTTAATTCAGAAAACTGCAAATGAGTAGCTTTTTGGTTTTTAGCGATGAGGGCTGAAATCCAGCAAGGGTGAAAGCAAAACACACACAATCCCTACATTCAAACCGGCCTTTGGAACAAGCAAGGGCTTTGATTCTGCCACTGGCAGCAGTTTGTAAAGCAAAGCATATAGTAAGGCCTGAAAGAATACTCAATGGTACTGCACAATGTGGACAAACTGCTTGTGTTTGAGCATATATTTCTAAATAATGTCATTTTTATATAAGGAATACGGCTGATTTAATAATGGACACGGTTATAGACTTGCATTACTTTAAGCAAAATATAACAGATGATTCACAAATACAGAAAACCAGACAACAAAAATGGCACGGCTGATAATTTGCTTTACAGTAATGGTCTCAGTAAAATAAGCACTGTATGCACTTTTAATACTTTTAAAATAACCATTTTTTCTTTTGTGACTACAAAAGAAAAAATATTAATATTACTAATATTACTACTGTTTAATATTTATAGGAATTCTATACCTTTACAAATATGTGTACATGCCAAACACAAATCACAAATCCACGCTAACTGCTAAGAATATACACGTGAAATAACTGTGAGCTAATGCGCTAGTCCTGAGGTAACGCACTAACTGTGAGCTAATGCGCTAGTCCTGTGGTAACAAGCTAACTGCAACTAAAGCACCAGCCCTGAATTACCGCTAAACAGTTAGCATGTTTAGAGGTAACATGCTAAATGCTACTAAAGCACTAGCCCTGAGGTAACGCACTAACTGTGAGCTAATGCGCTAGTCCTGTGGTAACAAGCTAACTGCAACTAAAGCACCAGCCCTGAATTACCGCTAAACAGTTAGCATGTTTAGAGGTAACATGCTAAATGCTACTAAAGCACTAGCCCTGAGGTAACGCACTAACTGTGAGCTAATGCGCTAGTCCTGAGGTAACATGCTAAATGCTACTAAAGCACCAGCCCTGAATTACCGCTAAACAGTTAGCATGTTTAGAGGTAACATGCTAAATGCTACTAAAGCACTAGCCCTGAGGTAACGCACTAACTGTGAGCTAATGCGCTAGTCCTGTGGTAACAAGCTAACTGCAACTAAAGCACCAGCCCTGAATTACCGCTAAACAGTTAGCATGTTTAGAGGTAACATGCTAAATGCTACTAAAGCACTAGCCCTGAGGTAACGCACTAACTGTGAGCTAATGCGCTAGTCCTGTGGTAACAAGCTAACTGCAACTAAAGCACCAGCCCTGAATTACCGCTAAACAGTTAGCATGTTTAGAGGTAACATGCTAAATGCTACTAAAGCACTAGCCCTGAGGTAACGCACTAACTGTGAGCTAATGCGCTAGTCCTGAGGTAACATGCTAAATGCTACTAAAGCACCAGCCCTGAATTACCGCTAAACAGTTAGCATGTTTAGAGGTAACATGCTAAATGCTGCTAAATCACTAGCCCTGAGGTAACGCACTAACTGTGAGCTAATGCGCTAGCCCTGAGGTAACACACTAACTGTGAGCTAATGCGCTAGTCCTGTGGTCACAAGCTAACTGCAACTAAAGCACCAGCCCTGAATTACCGCTAAACAGTTAGCATGTTTAGAGGTAACATGCTAAATGCTACTAAAGCACTAGCCCTGAGGTAACGCACTAACTGTGAGCTAATGCGCTAGTCCTGTGGTCACAAGCTAACTGCAACTAAAAGACCAGCCCTGAATTACCGCTAAACAGTTAGCATGTTTAGAGGTAACATGCTAAATGCTACTAAAGCACTAGTCCTGAGGTAACGCACTAACTGTGAGCTAATGCGCTAGTCCTGTGGTAACATGCTAAATGCTACTAAAGCACCAGCCCTGAATTACCGCTAAACAGTTAGCATGTTTAGAGGTAACATGCTAAATGCTACTCAAGCACTAGCCCTGAGGTAACGCACTAACTGTGAGCTAATGCGCTAGTCCTGTGGTAACAAGCTAACCGCAACTAAAGCACCAGCCCTGAATTACCGCTAAACAGTTAGCATGTTTAGAGGTAACATGCTAAATGCTACTAAAGCACTAGCCCTGAATTACCGCTAAACAGTTAGCATGTTTAGAGATAACATGCTAAATGCTGCTAAATCACTAGCCCTGAGGTAACGCACTAACTGTGAGCTAATGCGCTAGCCCTGAGGTAACACACTAACTGTGAGCTAATGCGCTAGTCCTGTGGTCACAAGCTAACTGCAACTAAAGCACCAGCCCTGAATTACCGCTAAACAGTTAGCATGTTTAGAGGTAACATGCTAAATGCTACTAAAGCACTAGCCCTGAGGTAACGCACTAACTGTGAGCTAATGCGCTAGTCCTGTGGTCACAAGCTAACTGCAACTAAAAGACCAGCCCTGAATTACCGCTAAACAGTTAGCATGTTTAGAGGTAACATGCTAAATGCTACTAAAGCACTAGTCCTGAGGTAACGCACTAACTGTGAGCTAATGCGCTAGTCCTGTGGTAACATGCTAAATGCTACTAAAGCACCAGCCCTGAATTACCGCTAAACAGTTAGCATGTTTAGAGGTAACATGCTAAATGCTACTCAAGCACTAGCCCTGAGGTAACGCACTAACTGTGAGCTAATGCGCTAGTCCTGTGGTAACATGCTAAATGCTACTAAAGCACCAGCCCTGAATTACCGCTAAACAGTTAGCATGTTTAGAGGTAACATGCTAAATGCTACTCAAGCACTAGCCCTGAGGTAACGCACTAACTGTGAGCTAATGCGCTAGTCCTGTGGTAACAAGCTAACCGCAACTAAAGCACCAGCCCTGAATTACCGCTAAACAGTTAGCATGTTTAGAGGTAACATGCTAAATGCTACTAAAGCACTAGCCCTGAATTACCGCTAAACAGTTAGCATGTTTAGAGATAACATGCTAAATGCTGCTAAATCACTAGCCCTGAGGTAACGCACTAACTGTGAGCTAATGCGCTAGCCCTGAGGTAACACACTAACTGTGAGCTAATGCGCTAGTCCTGTGGTCACAAGCTAACTGCAACTAAAGCACCAGCCCTGAATTACCGCTAAACAGTAAGCATGTTTAGAGGTAACATGCTAAATGCTACTAAAGCACTAGCCCTGAGGTAACGCACTAACTGTGAGCTAATGCGCTAGTCCTGTGGTCACAAGCTAACTGCAACTAAAAGACCAGCCCTGAATTACCGCTAAACAGTTAGCATGTTTAGAGGTAACATGCTAAATGCTACTAAAGCACTAGTCCTGAGGTAACGCACTAACTGTGAGCTAATGCGCTAGTCCTGTGGTAACATGCTAAATGCTACTAAAGCACCAGCCCTGAATTACCGCTAAACAGTTAGCATGTTTAGAGGTAACATGCTAAATGCTACTAAAGCACCAGCCCTGAATTACCGCTAAACAGTTAGCATGTTTAGAGGTAACATGCTAAATGCTACTCAAGCACTAGCCCTGAGGTAACGCACTAACTGTGAGCTAAAGCGCTAGTCCTGAGGTAACATGCTAAATGCAACTAAAGCACCACCCTGAATTACCACTAAACAGTTAGCATGTTTAGAGGTAACATGCTAAATGCTACTAAAGCACCAGCCCTGAGGTAACGCACTAACTGTGAGCTAATGCGCTAGTCCTGTGGTAACAAGCTAACTGCAACTAAAGCACCAGCCCTGAATTACCGCTAAACAGTTAGCATGTTTAGAGGTAACATGCTAAATGCTACCAAAGCACTAGCCCTGAAGTAACGCACTAACTGTGAGCTAAAGCGCTAGTCCTGAGGTAACATGCTAAATGCAACTAAAGCACCAGCCCTGAATTACCGCTAAACAGTTAGCATGTTTAGAGGTAACATGCTAAATGCTACTAAAGCACTAGCCCTGAGGTAACACACTAACTGTGAGCTAATGCGCTAGTCCTGTGGTAACAAGCTAACTGCAACTAAAGCACCAGCCCTGAATTACCGCTAAACAGTTAGCATGTTTAGAGGTAACATGCTAAATGCTACTAAAGCACCAGCCCTGAATTACCGCTAAACAGTTAGCATGTTTAGAGATAACATGCTAAATGCTACTAAAGCACTAGCCCTGAGGTAACGCACTAACTGTGAGCTAATGCGCTAGTCCTGTGGTAACAAGCTAATTGCAACTAAAGCACCACCCTGAATTACCACTAAACAGTTAGCATGTTTAGAGATAACATGCTAAATGCTACTAAAGCACCAGCCCTGAATTACCGCTAAACAGTTAGCATGTTTAGAGATAACATGCTAAATGCTACTAAAGCACTAGCCCTGAGGTAACGCACTAACTGTGAGCTAATGCGCTAGTCCTGTGGTAACACTAGGGTGCGAGCTGAAACACTAGCCCTCAGGCAACAATCTAACTGTGTGTTAGTGCACTAACTTGCAGGTAGCTGCAACATGCTAGCTCTAAGGAAAAGCACTACATTTAGTTAATTCACTTAGGCCTGAGCTAAGACGCAAGCCAAAAGCAGACTGTATTCTGAATTGAAAGCCTTGTCTCGATCAGATGTTCTAGAATAACATCCCAACAACAAATTATGTGAATAAAACAGGAAACCCACAGAAGCGCTAAGAAATGAGAACTAATCTACTGGCAACTATTCTCAATATCTGAGGACTAGGACATTAACAGAAGCCAGCTGTGCGCACATGGAGAGAAAGCCTGGTTATGCTTCAGCTGATTTACTATGCCTGTACTCCCGAAGGCTAACCCCCCTTACCTTGAGCGATCTGCCTTCGCACAAGGTTCTGTGTTTCAGAAAGCATCATACTTAACATGGGACTTTTGGCCTTGAATGGCGACTTTATTCCCTTTGAATAAAGGAAATCCCTGGAGTTGGGAGCTAATAATAAACTCTGCGTGCTTTCTCACAGGGCCAGATGTTGGGGAGCGCAGATTTGTTGATATTCCACGTCGCCTTTTTACACTGAGGAATGTATTTAGCCCAGCAAGCCCTCGTCTGACCCAAAGTTGTTGGCCTTGAGCTACTGCTTCTTTACAATTTCAACATTCGGAGACTTCTGCGTGTTTATCTGTGCATACACCAAGGTATGCTGAAAATGTGCCGTGAAATAAAGAGATGAGCCGCTGTGCCAGCGTGTTCTTTTGTGGACAAACCAAACTGTGAATAATTGAAGGGAACAAGTCCTTCACATCCCCAAGGCTCCAATTAGTTCACATCCACATGCAATCAGCTCACTGAGCAAGTGACACAGCAACCACACTGGGATCAGGCATTTAGCAGGTTTTCAGGAAGAACGCAGTAAAAAAAAGGGTGTTTTTAATGTGGTGACAGTACTACCTTTAATTTGTCACCAAGGCCATTTTCAACAGTCATATGCACTGGAAACGGGACCTCAACAGGCTTTCTCACGAGCTTGAACAAGCCGCCAACAAATAATTAGTAAGGCAATGGTCAGCTTATTTGGAAGGGTCACTTAAAGGGAAACTCCTGCCGAAATGAAAACTTTGCTCATTGTTTTATGTGTTGTAATCATGCCTACTCGCTTCCTGTCGTGCTTCTGCAGAAACCAACAGAGATGTTTTGGTTCAAAGACGATGGGAAAAAAAAATTCTGATGACATCACTTGAAGGTGAAAGGAACTTCTGAAAAACTATGACTGCTGCTGGACTTTTGGGGGAAGGGCTGTTTAAAAATGCTCCTGCTTTCAGTCAGGGTAGCTGTGAGGATTGGTTGTACCATGAATGCATGGTTGTATTAGCATAATGCATGCTGGGTAATGTAGTGAGAGAACAATGATGAACAGTACCACTAGTATTCTGTCACCGAGGCCATTTTCAACAGGCATGTGCACGAAAAAACAGGCTTCCACAAGGGCTTCCACTCAGTAGCTCTAACAAGCCTCTGACAATTCAGAATAAACACAGCTGTTTGCTTTTAGTGAGGTGATGGTCAGCTTACAAGGAAGGGTCAGCTAAAGGGACACTCCAGACAAAATGAAAACTTTCCTCATTGTTATATCTGGTGTAATCATGCCTAGTCACTTCCTGTCGTGGGTCTGCAGAAGCCTCTAGAAATGCTTTGGTTTAAAGATTAGGTAAAAAGCCCCTTCTGATGCTGGAGGTGGCTATTTTTGGAGGGGGGGGGTAATCGAAATGGTAATACTTGCAGTCTGGAGAGCAGTCAGGAATTGTTTTTTTGCATGGTTGTATTAGCATAATGCATGCTGGGTAATGTAGTGATAGAGCAATGATTATAAGATGTGAAAACAATTAGGAAACTGAATCTCAATGAGACCACAGATGCAGTGTTGCACTACTGGCACAATGTCACACAACTTGCACATAACATATCTAATGCTAGTTTGAGGTCAGAATGCCCCTTTTAACCCTTCGAACCCTTCCCTTCTACACAGGGTACATTAGAAATCTGTAATTTTTCAATATTTTTATGAATTATAGACGGGAACTAATTAATAGGGTATTGCTTTACCCCTTTGTCCAGATGCTGTGTTAGATATTCTCCGATAACGCTATATGTACTGTTGTCATACCATGTTGTTGCGCAATTGCTACAGAGGTGTGAAGATGCTGGCTAAATGCTAAGTGTGGCGGGTAGTCAATCTGATCGAGTCAATAAACTGTGATGGCAGGGTAAGAGCTATTCGGTCTGACTTTGCCATTGCGAGCCAGTTGATCTGGAAGGAACTGTAATGAATGACATCCCCTGTGAAGTCATGTGAAATGGCTCAAGCAGGCCCATACACTCAGAACAGTAGCAACCTGTTTCAGTTGGAATGCTTAACACAGTGCCTACATGTCTACACACTGCCATGCTTTGGTGTGTGACCTACTGCTGTGCCTGGGCTTATCCATCTATCGCTCTCGCTCTGTCTCTCTCTCTCTCTCTCTTTCTCTCTGTGCACCCACTGCTGCCAACTCCTCCAGCGCCAAGCCCACCACCAGTCACTGGCCTGAGCAAGTGCCCAAAACAGCTGATACTAGATCCAACACGAATACACACACACACACACACACACACACACACACATGAAAATCACTGACAGTATTAACTAAATATGTGTAACATGTGCGGGCAATACATGGATATGTGTGAAATATATGAAGGGTTGTTGCAAAACATATGTATAATAAGGCGTGTAATAAGGGCATGGACCATATATACAATATGTTATGCTTATATGATGATTCATTTTGCTGTTATTAGAGAAAGAAAATGTGTTTTAGAGATAAAATAGGTAATGTTAAGTTTTTCTGGGCATTCTGATTTCATACACTGCAGTTCTATGGCAAGTAGTGCGATCACAGTTATCATATTAGTCCTACTAAGAGACAATACTCAGCGCTGAAAAGGTGACAAGTTCACAAATCAATCCCCTGTAGCGAGGCCTGGTGGCGTCATTTCTAGGAAAAAGCTTCATTGATTTTGACAGGAAAAGTCTGGTGCACCCTAAGACTGAAACACTATGGAATTATTCAATTCTTTGAGTTCAACAACTGTAAAGATACTGATACAAAAACAACTGTACAAGTCCAGGTAAAAAAAGTCTTGTTTTCAAAGTCTTGTTATTATTGGACTGTTGAACCAAATCTCTATTTGAGAGCCACGTCTATTATAAATGATAAAGTCTATCCTACAAAAAATTACGCTTCTACTTAATCCATAACGAGACTGGCAACGTGTTCAAATAACACTCAACATGGCATCTGTTAATGGATGCGGTTAAAGTACTGCTATTCAACAAAATGACCCAAACCCCCTCACCAAATATATTATATCTTGTAAAAATAGAACAGCTCGATTTTTATATTTTGGGTTTTATATGTAATATTTTTCAGTTTTGGGTATTTTGGTCTTCCCCCTTTCACAGACATAGAATCTTGGTCTCATATAACTGGAAACCAGTGCAAAGACGGCCGCCAAGTCAACAGGACCCCGAGTGCTAGGCCCTCGATGGTTGCCACTTGAAATGTAATTTGTACACAGTGGCTAAGGTCTACGACAGTCCATAGAATGATCAGTTTGAGACCATTGCCAAATTCTTTTTGATGCTGTTGTAGGCAGCTACACGCCCTGTCTAGCCCCAAATACTATAAACACATAGATCCTCAATATGTAGATACGAAGGAGCTAAAGTTTGTGAGGGGGGCCACACTTGAAGATCCTCCTTTCAATCAAACGTCCTATAAATGTCCATCTATGACTTCAGTTTCCCGTGACGATGGTTTCGCACCCAACCACCATACTATCCCCTCCCTGTTCCTCAGTCTTCTTTCAGTCCACATCTGTTAATGCAGCCTGAGCTAAAAGCAGAAGTTGCCCCCTTACAGTCACACAAGCTCTTCTCAGAACATTAAAGCCACCCGCCTAATACGGTGTAGGCCCCCTTCTTGATGTCAAAGCAGCTCTGTCCCGTCGAGGCATGGCACCAAGACGTAAGCAGCCGATCCTTTAAGTCCGGTACATTGTGAAGTGGGGCCACCATGGAACACACCAATGAGCCTTGGGTGCCCATGACCCTGTAGCTCGTTCCCCTAATCAGTGGCTCTGACCACTGCATACTAGAAACACGCGATAAGACTACTGGAGGTGTTCTGACCCAGTCATCCAGCCATCACAACTTGGATCGTGCCTATGTTTTCCTGCTTCCGGCACGTCAACTTCAAGAACTGACTGTTCACGTGCCGCCATAATAACGGGAGAGTTAATGCCGCTCACGTCACCTGTCAGTGGTTTTAATGTGATGGGTCAAAATAGGCCAAAACAAATGGATTCTGCTGCATACTGGGAACTGCTCAAATAGATATTGACTGCAGCGCTGTAACAGCAAACAGGCTGGCGTAGGAACATATGAATGTCAGAGTGTATTTGTGTTACTTTGAGGCAGCCGGCCTACTTTTTAGGAAAGCAGGCTTGTGTTAGTGTGTGGTTTTAGAAGGCGCTTCCTTTTCAGTCGTTGTGTCATCCACTGTATGCTTCTATATCACTGACCACGCAGCAGCCTTCTCTCAACACTGGCTTAAAATCAATCAGCCAATCATCTGAAATGGTGTGGGAGGGGGTGATGCTTCAAACTGTAAACTGTACAGAAAGTTGAACCTCAAAAACGCAGGCCGATGTGCACTGAAAATATCACATACTAATTTGCTACTAGCCTGAATTAGCATGTCATTTGATTATCTTAATGTCCTGTTAAGTGCACTGTGCTTATCAATGAACAGGCAATCCTGCACATACAGCGTTTGCATACATGTGAGCAGCAGGTAGTGTAGATAGTGTTGGTAGAAAAATGGCAGAAACAGCTTCTCTAAGACAAAGAAAGACCCCCAACCAACACTACCGACACTACCTGCTGCTCATCTATGCAAACGCTCTATACACTGGGTTGCCTGTTCATTGACAAGCACAATGCACTTAACAGGACATAGCAGATAATTAAATAACATGCTAATTTAGGCTACTGGCAAATTAGCATATGCTACAAATTAACACAATAAACCCTAGGCTTATTATTCAGTTATTAATCCTAATGCAGAACACCCTTTACATATTATTTGGTGACCGTTTAATATAGCACATCATGTGGAGTCCCACAGGGTTCTATTTTAGGGTTGGTGAAATTGATGCTAATTGTGGCAGTAATGTATAATTAATTACGAATGAAGAACTGAAGTATGGGCCTTACAATGGCACAGGGTTCAAGGGGGTAACCTAATGGACCAAATTCGACGTCAGAAGTTTAGCTTTTTAAATTCTGCCCTGGAGCTACGAGGCTAATGTAGCTCTTTAGAATGATAAAGTTTTCTAAGTCAATGAGCAAACCGAACTATACGTCAGCACGATTAGAAGCAAACAATGCTAACATCTGCTGTCACCTAAACCGGGCACCTCAACTCTGCAAATTAAATTCTTCACGCAGAGCCCCCTCCCAGCCCCCCCTCGACTTAATACGAGTGATTAAATCATTTTTCCCCCTCCCTCAGCCCTAATTTCACCCGATACAGGGGCTGTGCTCTGAGCCTGGGCGTGCTCGCTATTGATCGTTGGACTGAGCAGATTACCCTAATAGCTGGATTACCACCCACATGTTGGCCACTCGTGGCCCGAGCTGCTCAGCAGTGGTGCCAGCTCCCTGTCAAATGACCAGAGGAACAGTATGGTCAGGACACACTGTTCAAGAAGTAGCGTGCGCTTGTACTGTAGAATTCAACAAAGGCTTGGCGTATTGGACGTATGACCTGCAAGAATGTTCCTCAGAATCTTCTCATTCTAGAAGAACGGGTCTGTGACTGTATTAAGTATTTTGCCAGATTTGGGGCCCAATGCAACACCATTTCATGGGGGCCCAAAAGTTTAATTCTATTTTTTCATAGACTAAATAAGTCATACCATGTTTATCTTTACAGAAAATGAGACGGTGACAGTCTAAGCCCAGTGTTTGTTAGCAAAATTAGCCTAGTTCTAAAATTAAAAAAAGGAAATGTCAGATATCAAGCACGTCTCGGCTGATGGACTGCTACTGGGGGAAAACGATCAATTACTCGCTGACTAGATTTTTTATTTTTTTTCCCGAACCACTCCTTTAAAGTACATACAAGAGGTTTCCTTTGGATGTAGAACCAATCGACCAAGCGAAGCTCCACTTAAGCTTTCAAAAGTTTCTTTTTGTTGCAGAGGGTTTATATAGAACTACTGCTTTTGCTTAGAAAGCCCTTAAAATGCCCTTTTCTTAAAGGTGTACTTTGAAAAAGGACTGTTTAAGATGTTGTTCACACCTAGTCAGTGCTATCTCAGTCAAAGGCAGATGTACAGCAACACAAGGGAATGCTTTGAGGTTCTTTACCGTACAACAGAAAGCCCTTCTGGATTTGTTTGTATAGCAGCGGCTTGCAGATGAGGCGATATTACAGTTGGCTTTGTGTCGTGAGTCGGGATGACATACAGCGAGCTCTTTATCACACGCCAAGTTATTCAAATGACTCTCAAACTGACACAGTAGCCCTATCACTGACATGGTGACTCACTCTCCCTCTCTGTCTTCACTGCCTCTCTCTCACTCTGTGTGTCCATCCCTCTAACTCAATGCAGGTTCTGAAAGCGCTGCACATTAGTTTAATTTCATAAACGGTTACATAACGGCAAATGTAATCAACAGCTGGGTCACCAATACCGTGGAAAGCTCACATCGACACACGAAGCTGTGGTTTGTCATGTCTGAATGGAGACTGATAGTAATAATTGCTAAACAGGCCTAAATTGCTTTAGGATCACAATAGCATTAAAATATTAAAGTTGCCAATGCAAGCCTTTTTTTTCTTTTTCGGTGCATCCAGATGGGGGTGAGGGGGCTGAAAGCCTATTCAGCCAGTGGAAAAAAAGGAATTCCAGTAATCTGCTGCTGATCCCTCACAATGGCACCCTTGTGCCTTTTGTTTTGGTCAGTCACCACTACTACATCCATTCTCAATGACAAAACTAGCAGTGTTAATGGTCCCCTCGCAAGAAGGCCAGGCTGGAGAAGTTGCTGGTTAGGCTAGCTAGCTGTGCACGGGTCAGCACAAGTTCAAGCTGTGAACTATATAGGCCAATATCTCGTACACTGACCAGGCAAGTGAGCTCAACCATCACACAGGCCTAAACCAGCCAAAACGGTCATCTATAGGTGCTGATATGTTCTTATTCTCTGTAGGCGCTCCCTGCCTGACCCAGATCTAGGTTGTAGACAGCTGTCTAAGCTCTCCCTGGTGAACTGCGGCATTGCTGAATAAAACGCCGCTTTGTGTGAGTGTGTGTGTGTGTGTTGTTTTTTTTTTAAGCGCACAGCATTCCCATCCACAGAGAACCTCAAGCTCTTCCTCTGCTCCAAACTGAAGGTCATACAGCTTCCTGTAACTTCACAGTTAATCACACAGCCATGAGCGCTACTTCTATTACCATCGGGTCGCCTGGGCTCCCTCTTCAGATTAAAACCAGAGGCTGCTGAGCTCTCCGACAGATCATGCGCTTCACATGGCAGAGAGAAGTCCCACACTTCTCCACCACAGATGAGCACGGCTGATTGGCCTTCTCGAAAGGTGTGCAGTGGGCGAAGAGACCTCAGTCAGCTGCTATAAACAATGCCTGGCAGCTGTAAATAAAAGGGAAGTCAACCTGAACTCGAGAGCAGCTCCATGCAAATACCCTAACTGCTGTCTGTAATTGAGGAAGCTACATGAAAAGGGGGTTAAGGTTTAGGGTCTCGGCCTTGTTATGCTAGAAAACAAAGAGTAAGAACCACAGAGATTCTGGTGTGATTTCAGTGTGGACGAGGGGGACATATACTATAATATTGTCTACTGATGTTTGTCCCACCATGAAACTGTACCGAGAACTATCAAACATACACTCTTCATAACTACACGTTAGTTATAGGGGTATCCTTCCTGCATAATTTAAACATTTAGACGTAAACAAAGTCAGTCAGGGTGGTCTGGAGTGAAGTGGAAACCTGTCAGCTCTGATTTCTTTACAGTGGTGATGATAGGAGCCAGGAGGTGCAATGTATGTATTCAGTGGAATACAGGTATGTCAGTTACTATCCTAAACCACCAGTGATGCCACACATTTCAACATGTAGTACTGTGGTATATCATGGTAAAACAGTGGTATATCCAGAAATGCATATACTAGAAGTGTTTTTGAGGGTCTACTTTGCCTAACAACATCCCTGCATGTACCCCTCCACCATGAATGGCTTTTTAAAGTAGGTTTAAGGCCAAAAGCTCTTCTCAGAACTACCGTCTCAGACATCAGGCAACATGGATGGAGTTTCCCATCAAAAATCAGAATGACTTTGTCATTATGAAATTATGAAAATATGGTATCCCTTTAAGAGGTTTTAACAGCCTTAACAAGCAACCTCACATTTTTTAAGCACACATTTCAGCTTGTAGCTCCAGCTCACAAAAAAAGTCCTGCTTGTCGAAAACAGGAGCCCCTCATCACAAAGCGGCGTGCATTAAGCCGGTGTGCTGACGCCATCACATCAGCTCCCTGCTCATGCTCCCCTGAGCCCTGATCCAAGCAAGTCCAGCCCCATGATGCAACCCAATCAAGTCACCGGTCAGTGCGCACCATTCATTATCTGTAAGAACTCTTCCACAGCCTTCCAGGTGTGGTAGCACATCATTAGTATGATCACATGAAACCACCATAAGAACATAGCCAGGGCTTGATAGACCTGAAAGGTCTGATGAAAAAGAGAAAGGAAGAGGGGGGGGGGGGGACAATAGCTGGTCTACTCACAGAAAGAAGAAGGAGGAGGAGGAGGGGAGGGGGGGGGGGGACGGTTGGAGAGCGTTAACACTGAAGTGTAGCAAGTGTGAGATTGAGTTTCGCTGTAGGCTGTGTAGTCTTACCGTGGGCGTTTAGTCTTTAGGTGGCCTAGCCTGCGTAAAGACGCACAGATAAAGGACCAGGGCTCATGGAGGAGTTTTAAGAGGCTCCTTTCTCCTGCTCTCCCCGTCTGAACAATGTTATTATTCGCAATATCCCGTGAGTTCCCCTTCCTAACTCCATGCAAACACCTCGTAGCTTCTCCTCCAGCTCCCTGTAGAAGGCTTTCCGTGCGTCGCTAATGGTAAATGCGAGCTGACAGGCGTCTGGGCTTTAGGAGAGGGAGGAAGATAAAAAAAAAAAACTGAACACAACAACACAAAAAAAAAGTAAGGAGCAAAGCCCCGCCCTGGAGTAGTAACAGACTGCAAAGTAGCCTGACAGTGGCTTAGATTTATCAGCCCTGGCCATCAATAGGCCCTTGATGTCTCCTACTAGTGAACTAGCTGTGTGCGATAGAAGAGACACAATAGGCACTGGGTGCTGTTCCTCAGCTATTCACACGCCCGATCAGCGCACTGGATGTGGGGAAAGCAGACAATGCAGGCTTGCACAACCTGAGCTGACATTTCCTATGACCCTCTTCTTGATAAATGCTCTTATCTTCATAAAAGATCAAAAAAAAACAGCACTGTAAACAATGCAAAATCACGCTAAGTTGAACTAAACCACGCGAGTCCGATTATTAGCTCTTTTTAGGGTGTAATTACAACCATAACTCCCAGTAAAATGACCGTAAATGGCTCTGGAGTCGAAGCCACTGACCTAGGATCAGCGCTCATTGGTCCACGCAGTGTAATAACGGTGCCATGGAAACGGCACACGCTGATCCCAAGCCAGCCCTGCTGTTAGGAGAAGTTTGGGACGTAAATACGAGCTTTTCCGATCAGACAAAACAGGATATTACATATTATATTCAGACAGAAACATCAGACGCTTCTAATGAGCGCTAATTAGGGTCGAGGGGACATTTCTGGAAGGGTTTCGGGCTCCATCAAACTCCGTAACTGAAAGTTAGCTAGCGTGTAAACACGGACACGGACGCTACGGTGAACCCGCAGCTCCTTCCGCTAGCTAAGTCCATCCCTACGCCCGGACAACAGTGCCAGGTCCACCGCGGAGCAGCGGCTCAATCGCTGAAGCCACGCGGGGGAAACTTCCTAAAAATAGCGCATCAGGAAGCTGAGGAGGTTACGGCAGAGGCTCTACAGGCGACAAGCGAGCCTTTGTGATTTGGCATTCCCTCAAATCGCCCCGGGAAACTACTTTGCCACATCGCTCCAGCTCGACCCGGCGGCTCGGGGAACGCTCCGGCCACCCGCCTGCCTCCTCCTCAACGGCGCGAGCCACATTCCCATCACCGACCGCCTGCCTGAGGAGGCTACAAAACCGTCGCCAGTGCCCCCCTCCCCTCCTCCTCCTCCTCCTCCTCAACCTCCTCCTCCTCTGCCTCCCTCCCTCCCTCCTTCCTTCCTTTGCTCTCCTCTCAAAGTAGGCAAGAGTGATCCTTCCAGCGAAGATAAGATATGACGGTGGGAATAGGTGCAATCTCCCAAATGTGAAAAGTGCCCTCGCGCAAGCAGAAATTCGGATCGTTAAACTTACCTCAGGCCACGCAAATGACGTAATGAAGTTGCGAGAGCTGGCGCGAGAGAGGCAACGTTAGCCTGACAACAAACGCAAGGTGACACTCACTCCGTGTGCGGAGGGGGAAGAGGAGGAGGAGGAGGAGGAGGAGGAGAGGGAGGAGAGGGAGGAGAGGGAGGAGGAGGAGGAGGAGGGGTGTTATAGGGAAATGGCAAACCGAGCCGCTTCCATCTCCTCCCGAAAGTCCACTAACGGTCCGGCGAATGAAGAAAGCGCAAAAACAAAAAGAGGGGTCGTCTGGAGTGAACTTCCCCGCAGGGGACGCACCGGGAGCCGGGCGATGGTAGCAGCGATCCGCGCTCAGGGCGACACCTGGAGCTGGAATGGTTCCTCCCGCTCGCCGCTACTAGCTATTGTGTGCTCAGCACAAAGTTGTGATGCGGAAAAGTGTGTGTGTGTGTGTGTGTGTGTGTGTGGATGGAAGGGAGAGCAGCGTGTGCAACTCTTGAGCAAACACAGAGAGAGAGAGAGAGAGAGAGAGAGAGAGAGAGAGAGAGAGAGAGATAGAGAGAGAGAGAGAGAAATAAAGAGAGAGAGAGAGAGAGAGGCAGGGAGGGAGAGAGAGATAGAGAGAGAGAGAGAGAGAGAGAGAGAGAGATAGAGAGAGAGAGATAAAGAGAGAGAGAGAGAGAGATAAAGAGAGAGAGAGAGAGAAATAAAGAGAGAGAGAGAGAGAGGCAGGGAGGGAGAGAGAGATAAAGAGAGAGAGAGAGAGAGATAAAGAGAGAGAGAGAGATAAAGAGAGAGAAAGAGAGAGAGAGAGAGATAAAGAGAGAGAGAGAGAGAGGCAGGGAGGGAGAGAGAGACATCACTACTGATGTGGCTGCTGTTGATGCTTCTTCAGACTGAAAGTCTTAAAGGGAAGTTCTAAAGGGAGTAGATCAGGGAGACGCAGGCCACTCAGCATCTGCTCAGACCTCTCTTCCTTACACAGTACAGTATAGGTAGACCTCTTAAGTGTACATAGCAATTACATGGGTCTACACATCATGCCACCCACCCATCCCCATGTAATTATCCCCGTGTAATAATCACGTTCAAAGAGACACACAGGGAAGAATGCAACGTTTTTGTGGATACGTGACTTCAATGTTCACTCGTTGCCGAGCCCGGTATTTTGTGTTGGTGTTGTTTTGTGTAAAACTCACAAAGGAATCACGTTTGCTCTTGTAGGATTGTTGGCGACGTCTTTACGCATCTTGCAGAACTTGCTAGGGCCGTGTTGGAAGTTGGGATCTCTTGTAAATGAATAAGCGGACGGTGGAATGGCTGAATTCACCCTTCCCAGACTCTGGAATCTGCATCTACAACCTTCTCTCTGAAGGCCTAAGAGAGCTCTTTGGATCTTGCCATGGTGGGAGTTTACCACTCACTCCAACAATCAAGAACAATCATAACTATAATTATAATAATAAACCAAAAAAACCCTTTCAACCTTTAATGGAAGTGAATTTTTTAGGACTATTCCTGTTTGTCCGTTCGTCAAAAACTTTGGGAAACTGTAAAGAACATCTGCCAGATTCAAATAATGTCGAAAGGGAAGAAAATCAAGGGCAAAAATGGAGACAATATGCACCGAACAGCCATAACATTAATACCACCTCCTCGGTCCTATACGCATTGTCCGTTATATCAGCTCCACTTATGCTGCATTCTGTCTGAACTGGGTTGTCAGACTGTCAGTCGGATTTTCTACTCGGAAAGTCGGGAGAGCCAACTCACCAAGTTTGAAAAAATCCAAGATGGCCGCACAGCACATCAGTAGTACCCAACACAATCAGTAGCACCATACTATAGTTCATTAGCTCCTCCATCTATTTGTGTCTATTTGTTGTTTTAATCAACTGGTATCGCTTACGGTGCTAACCTGGAATAAAGCTACCAATGCTAACCTGTCACAGCTGGACTGAGAACAGTCCACTAAGCAGAAATATCCAGCAGAAGGTCTAGAGATGACCAACACAAGCTGTGTTGCATCCTACAAGGTGGACCAACTAGGTGTCTAATAGAGTGGACAGTGAGTGGACAGACACAGTGCTCCTATATGTAAGTGGAGCTGATATAACGGACAGTGAGTGTAGAAAGAAAACCCAGAAGAATAAATGAGGTTCATCAGACCAGGCTACGTTTTCCCAGTCTTCAACTGTCCAGTGTTGGTGAGCCTGTGCTGAGCCACTGCAGCCTCAGCTTTCTGTTCTTGGCTGACAGAAGCAGAACCCGATGTGGTCTCCTGTTGTTGTAGCCCATCCAGCCCAAGGTTGGACGTGCTGTGTGTTCTGCTGATTACCACAACTGAACAGAGCAGTTATCTGAGTTACTGTGGCCTTTCTGTCCACTCCAACCAGTCTGGCCATTCTCTATTGACCTCTGCAACTTCCAGTCACTGGGTGTGTTTTCTTTATTACGCCATTCGAGCGACTGCTGTGCTGAAAATGCCGGCAGATGAGCAGTTGCAGAAATACACAAACCAGCCTGTATTGCACTAACAATCATGCCACACTCAAAAGTACTGAGACCCTGAGGATCAGGATTATATCTGGATGAGGCCAAGCCACATAAAAATGCAAGAGGAGGAGATCTGAGACGCATTTGAGCCCACATGTTATTGCAGTGTAAACACATCTGTCTCACCAAGACGCAATCGACAACCAAAACCCCTCCCAGTACAACCAAAACACCAGTAATAGTTGCTGTGCAGTGAGAAGAATTTGGCAATATTGCGTCCCACACAGGAAACGGATCCCAGTCTGACTAACTGGACTGACTAACCCAGTATAAACACATGTGGCTAAAATGTAATCGAGATACAATCCAGATACCAGTCACATGAAGTGACCGGGCGTAAACTTCCCCACGTTCTGAATTCCTTTGTGCATATATATAAACCATTGTGCGTGCTGGACCTGACACTTGCAGCTGCATGGGCTCTTTTTTTCGAATCTCATCCTGCACCTCACTGGTGGTGGAAAGTACAGTGGCTCCTCAGGTTGTGCTCTAAATTACAGGGGTGATTTGATATGTCTCAGGAGCATCGTTATCGAGTCTTAGCAGGGGCTGTGACAGCTGTCGCTGTGGCTGCTGAGGCTGTGCGCCTCGCCCTGACATTAAACAATACTCCAGCGTGGGCCATGTGTCTGAAGCGGCATGCAACCTGACTCCTTGGTCTCCACTTACCTCGCTGACACTCAATTCCACACCATCATTACCACCCCCCCCCATGATTAGCCACCAAAGCACACTGTACTGGCCTAACATTAGGCATTAATCAACCCATCTGCACGAGGGTCCGTCTGCCCATCAGAACCCCTTATGTTTGTCTGGCTCATATGAGTAATCTTTCTTTTATTCTGATAAACGACCCTTATGTTCCAAAAGCCGGAGAGTTCCAGAAGATGTGAGGCATGCTTGGGTTCTGCACATCTAGCACCGGCATTCTTGTCCAGGCCTTGTGTTTTTTGAGATGTACATAGGAGTCTGAACATGAGGTTGATTGATGTTTTTTTGGTGGGGGAGGGGTAGATCTGAACTCTTCCACCCCTCCCTTCCTCGTGAGCACACACAAAAGCTCAGACGAGTGTGTGTGTGTGTGTGTGCCTCTAGTCTGTGACACAGGAGGACCGTGATGAGTACAAATGATTGCAGTATGCTGCTCCAGTAAATACTGACGCTTGTAAAGAAATGTGGTATCTTTTTTATATGTGTGAGGTCTGTATCTATGGGCATACATCAGGTGTTAGTTAAAAGTTATGGATACATTCTTTCTCTATTGAATCCCAATGCATTCGGTACTTCACCTATTCAACAGTAGCTTTCACACTAACCCAAAAACAAAGCGCTCAAAAAGACAAAGACAAAGAAAAGGACAAAGAAAAGTGGTTACTTTGGTATTGGTTTTGATTCATCTATGAAACCCTCTATCAAAACCCCCTACCGGTTCCTAAATGACTTCTCGCCTTAGACGTTGATGATAATTCCAGGAACAACCTCATATTGA
Organism: Salminus brasiliensis; assembly: GCF_030463535.1. Taxonomy (NCBI): domain Eukaryota; kingdom Metazoa; phylum Chordata; class Actinopteri; order Characiformes; family Bryconidae; genus Salminus; species Salminus brasiliensis. The sequence goes on from NC_132880.1 coordinate 8,425,202, forward strand.
ACCTTTACAGTATTGGGAGGTTCTTCAAGTACCAAGGTCCCTCACATTTTGAGAAATATGCAGCGAAAGCCTTGTTCCAGGGACCACCAGCGGGCTGAGGAACACAGAACTGCAACATGTGGCCCTCAATAACAACTTACTGTGTAATTCTCTTGGCCCTGTTTTGACTTTGGGGTCTTTCTTATGCTGATGTGGGGAAGAGTGGGGGAAGTAGTCTGAGAATACTCCGCCTTCAGGTCAGAGTTCAGGGGCTCCATAGCTATGTGTAATGTTTTCCTCTTCACCAAACCAAGTCTTCAAGGTTTGGAGGACACACTCCTAGTAAAAGCCGGTGTTACTTTCAGGCTTTGGGCTTGGGTTGTAGTGTGATCTTGGAGTGTAGTGTGTTTTATCATCATATTTAGACATCACGTTGCTCCGGAAGTCCTTACTGATATAACAGCACCTCGGGAGAATACATTGTAGACGGAAAACAACAGTAATTACAATAATTGACTTTATCTGTAAGCATTATTTAAACTAAGCTACACACTAAACTTCCACCAGTGCTTAATAACCTATTTCTTCAAATAGAGATCAATAGATATTGATTTGTCATGTTTAATAAGTTGTATGTTATACTTCAGTATAACAAGTATATCAACAAGTATACTTTGCAGTCTAAACATCATAAATAGTGTCTTGGTGGGGGCTATGCCAACGTGCTTCCTCCCTGTGACCGGACCATTTATTTTTCCAGCCTGTGGCTGCTTAGGCCGACCTGTTGCTGTGACAGCAGAAAGTTGGGAGTATCTGGTCATATGGGGTGGGGGAGGGGTCAGCGGCAGCATTCTGCTCTGAAGACTAATCTAGCCTTAGACACAAAGGGGGGGCTTGAACTGCCGGGACGGGGCGCAACATATTTTTTTCTGGTTTCAACCACAGGTCTGTAGAGTTCGTCTGTTATGCTATTGATTAGCCGTTGGCTGCTGCACTTTGGTGAAATGCAGGTGCTTCAGGGGAATTCCACTCTCCAGTCTAGTTTTTTAGCTCTGGTTTCGCATTAATAAATCTTGTACATACAGATGTACATAGAGTCTTTCAGAGGGGTTTGATGTTAAATGCACCAATCTAGAGAAATGTACTGACTTAGTGGTGGTGATAGGAATCAGACATCCAAAGCATTTGATGCCTCACTGAAATACATCACAGAAAGTGATTAGACCGACTGTTTAATGCCTGAGAAATTGCTTTACCATAGTTATGAGAAAAGGTTTTGACTTAAACACATTTTGTAAATGTCATTCATGGCGGAGAGGTACATGCAGGGTGTTGTGAGGTGACCCAAAGTCCCAAAGTTTACAATATTTATTATTCAAATATTTATTCAATATTTGGTTTTAGGTAGCAAATATACTGCATACATCTGCCACGATGCCTGGTGCCCATCCAAGCCTCTTTTAAAAAATCTGTGGAATTCTTTATTAAAGCAGCATTATGCAGGAATTAGTGTTTCTTGCTACTGGGCTCCCCACTACACTCTGGAAGTGTAATTTGTGCTGTGACCCACTCCTAAAAGACACACTTTACACATGCATTTCTGAACAAGCTGAGAAATTTAGACCCATCACTGAAAGTGGAAAAAAAAATGTGGACTGATGTAGTAGAGTACAGTATTTTTTACACAAATATGACTCGGATCATGCAGCATTATGCAGTTCTTGCGATTGTTGTCCTGCCTGCTTCTCCAAAGTTGCATAGTGAGAATGATAGATACACTATTCAATCTGTTACAAGTCAGTGGAGCATCAAAATGATTCTGAAATAGTTATTTTAAGGTAAAATTCTACATATCGCTGCTTTAATGTAGGCCTAACCTTGTAATTCCAAATACAGCAGTTTATGTTACCTCCACAGTGACAGACTCTCAATATAAGACAGTCATATAAGTTAGGTCAGAGGATTGAAGCATTTCCTGCTTCAACCACCTGTTCAACAGTGGTTCAACAGCTGGAACAAAGGAGTTTAGGTATTATTATTTAGGAATTCCTAACATTCACAGGAAGATGCCCAAATCTAAATGGACTCTTTGGATATTCTGATAAGCAGATATGGTACAATTCATGGTTTGCAGTTTTACAGTAATTCATTAGGCCCGAAAATGTCCCATATATATATTACAGGTTCAAGGAAGTCCACTGATACTATTCCATCAATAATGTATACTGTTATCATTCGTTGTGTCTTATGTGTGTGTGGGTGTCCAACCTGTTTGAGCCATGCATGTAACTACACCAATAATGCTCATAACACTCGGTAACAAAACCGGGCAAAGCTGCACATACTCTTCTGTTGTCAATTACAGAGCAAATTGCATTTGTGTAGTCCCACACCATCCATCAAAGCACTGGTTCTTTCATCTACCGGTGTCTCTTTGTACCTGTAATTCGTTTTGGGACAGGAGATAGACTTCATTAAATCGGTGAAAGAAGAATGCAGAAGGTCATATTTCCTCATTGCGGCTGTTTCAGGAGCCTCGTCTAATAGATTTGTTTTGTCAGGCCTCGCGAAACACGTGAGTCTGCAGTGTTTAAATGTCATTACTCTCGAGCAGAGCCGGCGCCGGATTTAGCCATGTGTGTTCCAAGGGGGCTTTTATGTCCATGCCCTACTGCATCAGTGCTAGCTTTGCTACTTCCCAGCTGTAACGCTAACCTGATGGAGTTGAGCCCTGTTTGTCAGTATGCGAGCCTGGAGGAGAGCTGTTTCTTTATCATCCTTATGGAGTAGCAGATCCATGATAAGGCAAGCATGCTAATGATCATTGCGTTATCCACTTGCTTACTAAATTCTTTTCTTAGAGAAAAGAAACATTTTTCTTTATAGAAAAAGAAACAGGTGATGCTATCAGTTTCTGCTTCTCTTAAGCTTATGCCATATGTTAGCCTTATGGTTGTTATAGATTTCATAAGCTTGATAGCCCATCCTTTGATAGATGGCCTTTGATAGTTATTACTAAATTGATTCCAAACACTTTGTGTACATCTTTTCAATTGAATTATGAATTAATTATTGTTAATCAATTCATATTCATCTACATACCTTGCTAAGCACTTGCGGTTGATTACTATCACTTCCTCATTCTCTTAAGCATGTGCAACATATTTGTAATATTTGTATTACTGTAATGTTCAACACTTCAACACTTGCTTTAAATTCAAAGCTATATGCTAGTTTTATCACTCTTATAGGTTTACAAAACTTAAGTGCAGCATATTGGTGATTATGGCTAATAGAATAACATTAGCATGTTAATTTCCATTGCTTTACTCCACTGTGTTTACTGTCTTGTTTTCACAGGCATGCTAGCCTTATCCTTATTATAGTTTTATAATTTAATTAATTAATTTCATGCACTTTGTTTACATCTTTATAATTAAATCAGACATATTAAAGGCTAGTTTTATCACTCAAATGAGTTCACAAAACTCGTAAAGAGAAGCACCTTGCTGGTCATGGCTGACGAAATAACATTAGCATGCTAATTTCCGTTGCTTTACTCCTCTGTGTTTACCGTTCTTGTTGTTCTGTTTGTTCTTATTGTTCTGTTATTTATTGTGCTGTCTGGTGTCGACCAAAAAACGGATGGGTTCCCCTACTGAGTCTTGGTTCCTCTCAATGTTTCTTCCTCCCAGTGTCTGGGAGTTTTTCCTTGCCATTTTTCATATATATTTTTTACTCGATCCGTGATAGAACACTTTGTGTGCATCTTAGCAACTGAATTATTCATTAATTATTGCTATTTTTCATTACATAATTCACGCCTACTTAATGAACCGAATACCAATGCTTGATTACAATGTATATCACTCTGTTTACAAATATATTAAGTACTTTCCCCCTAGAGATTTCCTAGAGATAGCCTATGTTAAAAAAAAAGTTTGGTAACGATTAGGTAACGCTACCTATGTCTCATTCTCTGCCACTAATAATTTATTAGCCTGACACTGACTTAAGAGCAGATCTTTGGTAATAAGACCTAACAGAGTACAATTAGCATGCTAACTTTCATCACACTGTCTACTCTTAGCTCACCGAATAGTTGTAGTTTGACCATTGCCCAGTAACTGCCCATAGATGTCCCCTCTTATCAGACTTTTTATGCAATTATCAACTCACATGTTAGAATTGAGCATTGTAGCAAAGGATGTTGTGTTAAACACCATATTTACTGTTCGTTTAACCACCTTCAGTGCTAATGCACGCGTATTAAGGTCAGCATTTAGTGAAGTGGGTGGACGACTCCTTATTACTGTTAATGTTGCATTCATCAAGCGTCATATAGGCCACCCCTCACAGAGACACACAAGTAGGAGGAGGAGAATGGAGAGAGGATGGAGGGACAGAGGGAGGGAGGGCTTGTAGGCAGATGGTCCGGCTGGTGTGGAGTCTTGCTCTGGTGGAAATCCCTGAGTACTTAACCCATCCTCCACTGGGAGAGATGTACCATGACAACAACCCACCCCCTGCCTCCACAACTATACTGGTAGCAACAGCAAGAGCAGAGCACACAGTCCTAACTGTTTTGCTTAAACATTTACCACCCACAGCACAGGTACTAAAAATGGGACGAACATATATTTCAGAGATCAGATGGATGCACTGTATATATCATACAGTATCCGACAGGCTCGCCCATGCTTCTATACTGCCAGATAGACAGGTGTTTACACAGATGAGCTGAATGACTGAAACAGTGAAGAGAAACAGAAGTGTAATGTCTAACATTTGGACTTAGCTTGTCTCTCAGTACAGACTCAATGATGCCCTCTGGTGGTCCTACTGAAGCTCTTTATGGCCATTGACTGTAAATGACCTCTAACTCCCTACTAAACTGCTTTTCCATTGAAAGAGGAAAAACATAAAGTACTTCTATACTCAAAAATGGGCTCAAACAGCAATAAAGAACCATTTAAGAATCAGATCAAGGATTTAGGATTCACTCAAGGTGAAGCTACTTAGGCCTACCAATGTTTGGTCAATTTAGAATTTCATGGCAACTCACTTTACAGACTTTCTGTGTTTTTACGTCACAGACTTGATGAAAAAATGACGGCATGGGAGAACTCCCTTATCCTGCTGTAGTATATACATAATATTGTACGATATATATGTATATATATAGGTATAGATGTATATATATACAGTATATATAACAAATAGTTATATGTTAGTACTTACGGTACATACAGTGGTTTCTTTGTACATGTGCATTCATATATACTGTGTGTATTCATGATCTTGTAGCACTTCTAAGAGTAAACTGAACAATCTTCTGGATAAAAAGCAAAAACAGTGTTATCCTTCGTAATTCAAACCATTATGCAAATTCTCTCGTTCTTGGAAAACTACTCTGTAACATCACAAGAGGGCACTCTAGCTTTATAATCTGACCCCACTGACACTCGTCCCTCTTTAATGTTGTGTAGAATATTACCTTATTTTCTTCACAGGTATCCTCAGTGCAGGAGGAGTGCCCATATCTCAGCACAACCCTTTGCTGCATCTCAGCTGAAGTGCGATAAGGTGATGGGGTATAATAGCATGGATTGGTTCAAAGTGCTTCTCACAGCAGCATGAGAAAACCCTTCCAGGAAGACCACCTTCTGGATTTGTGTTGGTATAAAATATCCTAAGCCTAGGAATGTACATCTAGGTCATTGGTCTAGGAATTTGTACAAAAGATGTTTTGATGGAATGTGACGTGTCATGCAATATGATAATATAAATGAAATGAACACACATCAGAAATAGAAGAATATATTTTGCCTTTTGGGAAATGTGTTGGATTTTCTGGAGCATTATTAAAGGTGTTTTGGAAAGCCAGTGTTTTTCTCCCTACAGTTAAGCTGTTTAGATTTTATCGTGCTTACAGGGTGATAAAACCATGACTCAAAGCACATGACTCATAGTCACAGAACATCTGTAATCTGTGTGTTCATATTAATCATAACTGACAAGTGAATAAGCAAAATTTTTTGTTCTGAAGCTTCAAGTACTGCATGCAGAAAAGAATAATGCATTGGTTTATAGAAAGGTAGGAAATCTAATTCTGACTAAATGTGGCTACAATTATTTGTTAATTATTGAAAGGATTTCATTTCAACAAAATATCATATTGTGTTAAAAAAGGTCCAATAATAACCAATACTACTACTACTAATAACCATCTGTGAAAATGTATTCAGTCATAGTTGAGCCATACATACTAATAATGCTCACAACACATGGAAGCCAATACTGTTAGTGCCTTTTTCCCTTCCATTCATTGTTAGCAACTTTAGCATTATTGACTGAGTCATTCCTTTAACGTGAAACCGGTTGAAAATGAAATATTATTTTTAGTTTATTAATGTGAAGCTCAATAGCATGATTCTACATACTAAACAGAATTTATCTCACTATGTCAGATGCTATTTAGAGCTTTAAAAAAATCATCAAATAAACCATTTGTGGAACAGCTTACAACATTATCCACGATTAGGATTGTTCTTGGCCAATACAGGAACTGCCTTTAGTTATTATTTCCAGTATTATTTGAGAATATATATATAAGTAATATGTAATGTTTGTGATTATACAATGTCCAAATGAATTATACTATTATACTATTCAGCTATTTTAAGGTGGACCCATTGCTGACGCAGATATACACAAATCTTTTCTAGTCCCTGTAGAGAAGTATTGCCAATAGAATAAGACTCTCTGAAGTAGATAAACATGAACCTATGGGCAACATGCCTAATTCCAGGTGTGAGCTAGAGGGGTATAAAGCCCCCAGCACTGAGCTGTGGAGCAGTGGAACTGTGTTCTTTGGAATAATGCTTTGGTCTTCATCCAGAATGTTTGGGACGAGTTGGACAATTGAGAATGAGGTGGGGTGGTGATCATCTAACATCCTGACCTTGCTAATGCTCTTGTCACTGAATGCAATCAAATCCTTAGAGCAATGCTCCGAAATCTAGTACAAAGCCTTCCTTTTGAATTGAGGTGTCCAAACACTTTTGTCACACCTTTCCCCCCTTTATTTTTCTGTTCTTTTGAGTTTTTTATTTCATTACATACAATTTTTATTTGTGCAGAAAAAAAACACAGAACCATTTTTCTGCTTTTCTGTTTTTTTTTTTTTTTAGAAATGTCAATTGCCCAATCCATCCCCCTCTGCCACCCCATCAACCTGTGATGTTCCCACAACACTAGGATGGTGAAGACTACCACACGCTTCTTCCACTACATGTGTAGTCAGCCGCCGCCTTTTTTCTGAGTGATGCTAATGCAGCATCACTGGGTAACCAACACGCTCGAAGGAAAGTGCCGGCTCCCCAGCTCTGATATATCAGCTTACAGGCGCCTGTGCCAGCCAATAGAGTAATAGAGCGCCATCTACCCACCCAGAGAGAGCCAGCCCAATTATGCTCTCTCAGGCTCAGGCTGCTGATGGCAAGCAGCAATATACAACAATAATATATATATATATATATATATATATATATATATATATATATATATATATATAAATGATATTGAATATTAAATGAATTAATTAGCTTATTCCTAAACATATATAAAAATATTTTTTTTCATTATTATTATTACTGTTTTTTTTCTTTTATTCTATTTTTCATACAACTGAAGATGAAGGACGAACACACGTAACCTGTATATTAAAGAATCTTTATTTGATGTTACGTAGGAAAGTAAAGTCGTTAAAAGTATTACAGTTCACAATCTGGAACGTTGGCCACTCTAAAATATTCTTTAGCACCATTCGGGATGTATCCAGCGCTGATGGGGAGTGTAACTGACGTTTATTGTATATTCAGCACTTATTCATGAACAGCACATACAGGAATGAGAAACGATGTCTATGAGAAACAGAACGATACACAATATCACAAAATCACAATATCAGGACATGTTATGAACAGGAGAGCCTGCCGTTCACTGGCTTAATTAGATCCACCTCACTCTTTTCCACTTGCCGTTCTTTAATTTCTTCTTTCTCGGATCCTTCTTTCACTTTTCCTCACCTCCCTCACACCTTCGCTACCTTTGAAGCTCTTAGAAACCCAGATTTCTGCCTTTTCCCTGTTGTGTTATGTATTATGCATGCACAAGTTATCACCGATAAATATTTGAGGAGTACTTCAGTAAATATATGAAACATTTATAACATAAACAATACAACAACATTAACCACCGAGCGTCAAAAAACGCAGCTTCCAAGCCACTGATATAAATGGCCATTGTAAGCATTTCACGACATCAGTGCAATCTAAGGGCATTCTGTCTAAGCCTCTACTGGCTTGATTACTGCTTTCTATTTTGGAGACTCACAATTTTAGTAGCTGTTGGAACTAACTTAATAACCACATATTAAGAATGTGCAATACTGAGGGTTATAAATATGAACCCACTTTTAAGTAGCTCAAAACACAGTCCAACATACTCCACACACAAACACACAAACAGAGATCTTAACACGGAGGAAACAAACTGTACACAGCAGGACACTTTACAACACACAGATATCCACAAATATGCTACACTTACATGAACTACCATGCTTCGGGGGCGTCTCTCACAGTAGTACATGGATTAAAGATGACGATGTGACAGGATATGCTGAATAATGCATCAAAGCCAAAGACACTTACTGTAAATATCACATCGAAAAATGACAGACAGAGAATGGAAGCAAGCTTTGATGAAACAGAGACTGCTATCTATTGACTTAGCTGGCGTAGAACAGTTAGGATCAAATCAATATGGCGGCCAAGTCAACTGCTACCCAATATTTAAAAAAAGAACTGGGCACCAATCTGAGGTCCTGACTGCAGTCCGTGGTTTCCGGAGCTTGGCATCACTGCTAGCGTGCTATGCTAATTCCATTGCATTTGTACTGTGGGGAGAAATATTTGCATTCTGACCTAATCACGTTCCTTTTCCAGATATTGGTCAAGAAATGTCGTGCCATTATATTAAATATTTTAAGCCACCCAATCAAACGAATGGTCTAAAGAGTGTCCTGAAACTGAGTAGGGTGAAGATGAAAAGCAAGGAACCTGACAAAAGTCAACTTGACCACTAGAACCTGGCCACGAGACCATTGACCACCCCAACAGCAGTTTTTGGTGCACCTGATGGTTCTCGCAGTCGCCATGTGTTTGCAGATACCAGGATTGTATCTCTTCTATCTATTTGTGTCTGACAAATGGAGGTGGCCAGTATTAGTTTGTTAGGCTTGTAGCAAGGTGTGAGTCAGTAGAGCAGAAACCCTCTGCTTCCTCGTTCGCTTCCTCGTCCGCTTCCTCCTCGTCCTTTCCCGTCTCTTCCGTCTGGCTCTTTCCTGTTTCAGAAGATGGTGCTCCACCGTTTGGGTGGAGAACGGGATCTGCTTTCTCCCTGGAAATGAAGAGAAGCGCAAGGGCATTGAATTATTACTACTTCTAACTGTGGCATTGTCTTGAGAGGCTCTGCACGAGGAGCATGGCTATGCTAAAGAGGAAATAAGAAGTTGTATGAGGTACGAGGACCATATGTTCTGAGAGTGACAAGAAGCCTCCGAGAGTGCTCTGATGGGAGTAGGAGGAACTTGAGTGGGAGAAAGAAGAAATTACATACAGGCATTACTTTCATCATCTGCCGTGCATGAACGATGAGTGGAAGGCTATTTCCGGCCCGTCCAATCTTTAGCTTTAGGACACGCGAGACACAGGTATAGGCACATGCTAATCATCAAATGTGGAATGATTGTCATCAGGAGAGAAGGAATCCATTAGCAGCTGAGGTAGGTCTAGATAGTATGCAATCTCTTAAGTATCTTGCCAGGGTTTTCAAACTGAGCAAACGGGAAGTGATAAGGCTGGCTGAGCCTAAAGATATCGCTCACATATTGCTCATGTGAAATTAGTAATAACACATGCAAATACTTTTGAATAAGTGCGTAATATCAATGTATATATACACTGTATATGCAAAATGATCCCTGCAGCCCTGTAATTAGTGAATTCAGGTACTTTAGGGGTACCCAGTGCTGACACAGGTGCTCTGGAGGTCTTTATGCCTAATGCTAAATATAAGCTAGATAGGTACAAGGCCCCAACATTGGACAGTAAAGCAGTGGAACTGTGCTCTGTAGAGTGATTCAAGTCTCTGCAATATTCTGGCATGGGTTGGAGAAGCATTTGTGATCCAAAAACATCAGACCTTGAACTCACTAATGCTCTGCACAACAGAGCAAACTCCATATTATGAATAAGCAATGATTGGATCTACAGCAATCTTTTGGACATGCAGTGTATTTACATGTGATCAATGTAAATACACTGGCAACACTGACCAGGACAAAGCTGATAAGAAGGTGGATGGATGAGTGGATTTATGGTGCATCCATCCACCACCATTTATACACTAAAATGAAAAGGAATATGGAGTTGATGGTGTTCTGTAGTAAAGAGGCTGAGACACTTCTGAAGTGGCCTGTATCCACCAACTATAAGCTTGAGGCTGCATAATGATGAAATTATGATGAAATCTCGAATGTATAACTGAAACACACAGCAAGTCTACCATTCTTTAAATTCCCTGTTTCTGACATGATGGAAAAGAGAACGTTACCTTGAAGTTCAAAGCTTTAAGGTGAAAAAAAATTGGAAAGCCCTCCAGTATATCAGAAGGATACTTGAGCCCAGTCTTCCTGAATGAGAATTCTTGAAGCATACTCAAATAAATGCTTTTACCAAAGATACAATGCAGACCTTTTTTATCAATAGAAATAAAGGCAAACGATCAAGGAAAGCATTTTCATCACTAGACATCAGTTTGGAAACAAGTTTCCTTTCATTTTATCGCATGCAGTTTGTGCAGAAAGCCATTACCTATCATGGATCACAAACTGTGTCATGCCATATGCGATATTGTTGCTAAGGCTACATGACATTGTAGCTGTCGCTGTTTGTAGCTAGCGCTAAGAAATATCGTGGCTTACTCTAGGAGACATTGTAGCTAACACTAGGTGATATTGTAGCTTGGAGTAGGTAACATTGTTGCTTGTGCTAGGTGACATTGTAGCTAACACTAAATGACATTGTGGCTCATGCTAAGTGACACTGTAGTTAACACCAGGTGACATTGTTGGTCATGCTAGGTGACACTGTTGTTAACAGTAGGTGACATTGTTACTCGTGCTAGGTGACATTGTAGCTAACACTAGGTGACATTGTTGCTTGTGCTAGGTGACACTGTAACTAAAACTAGGTGACATTATGACTCATGCTAGGTGACACTGTAGTTAACACTAGGTGACATTATAGCTAACACTAGGTGACATTGTGGCTCATGCTAGGTGACACTGTAATTAACACTAGGTGACATTGTGGCTCATGCTAGGTGACACTGTAATTAACACTAGGTGACATTGTAGCTAACACTAGGTGACATTGTGGCTCATGCTAGGTGACACTGTAATTAACACTAGGTGACACTGTAGTTAACACTAGGTGACATTGTAGCTAACACTAGGTGACATTGTGGCTCATGCTAGGTAACACTGTAATTAACACTAGGTAACATTGTGGCTCATGCTAGGTGACACTGTAGTTAACACTAGGTGACATTGTTGCTCGTGCTGGCTAACACTATTGTTGCTTGTGCTAGCTAACACTAACATATTGTAGCTAACACTCGGTAATATTGTAGCTTGCACTAATTGATACTGTAGCTTGTACCTTTGTTATCTTTTATTAATTAGTTGTTTTTTAGCAACATTTTCAACTAATATTTAAACTAAAACTCATTTAATATCAGATATTGTCATTATTATTTTTTATTAGTTGTTTGTGATATAAAAGTCTGTGCATTTAAAGATAGTTTAAGAAGATTAAAAAACTAGTCAAATCTTGTGCACATGACAACAAGTGATGCTCATGCAACTAATTAAAAACTGTGTTTACATGTTGAAAAACTTACATAATTGAAATAGTTTGTACATCATTTTAATAAATAAATTATAATGCATGATGTACATATTTGAATCAGCAGCACTTTTAGTTTCAACTTGGGTCATATCCTGAAGAGCATAGTGAGCAAGCTAGAGGCAACATAGGCAAAAAAAAAAAAAGTTCAGTGAAACAGAATAATAAGGAAGCCCCAAACCTCCTTTGTCCTCTAGCTCGCCCTGGGTGTTAAGGCTCAGCGGATAAGAAATAAGTATTATTCTATAAAGAGATTCATGCATCAGATACTGATGCTAGGTGACATTGTAGCTTGCAGACAGTGACAAGGAAAAAGGTAGAGCACTGTAAAACAGAATAATACAGAAGCCTCAGACCTGCCTGTCCTCAGTGGGTAAGAATAGGTGTTGTTCTATTGAAAATATGCGCTCATGAGACGCTGATGCTAGTCAGCATTGCAGCTTGTGGTTGGTGACATGACATTGTGACCCATGCTAGGTGACGTAGGTCATGCTAGGTGACACTGTAACAATCGGTGGGAGACTTTGTAGCTCATGCAAGGTGACATTGTGGCGTTCGGTGGGAGACTCTGAGACTTATCCTAGGTGGCATCTTGGTTCATGCTGGGTGACAATATAGCTATTGCTGGCTGATATTGTAGTTTGCGGTAAATGACATTGTGATTACCACTAGGTGACACTGTAGCTTACAGTAGGCAACATTGTGGCTCATGCTAGGGCACACTATGACTCATGTGACACTGTGGATCGTGATAGACTTGCAATAGGTGACATTGTGATTTCCGCTAGGTGACACCAACTTACATTAGACAACATTATCCTTGACAGCAAAGGGGGGAGGGTGGGTCACTGTTGCCAAACTGACAGCAAATTGGCAGTCCACTAACATTTTGGTCAATGTTTTCTGGGTGGGCCACCAGTGGTATTAGATAAAATTCTAATTTACTTATTTTTTCCTTTAGCTATTGTTTTTTTGTCAAATTGTCAGTTTCAGCTTTGAACTAAATCATTTTATATAAGACCTAGTCATGGTGACTTTTCTCTCAGTTTTATTTATTTATTTATCTTAGTTTATTTTCTAAAATAAAAGTGCATTTAAAATATGAGAATAATAAAAACTAGTTGGATCTTGTACACATGACAGTTATCTGGGTGGTCCGAAGGTGGACCAGCAGTGGCAAACAGTCAATAGGGTGCAATAGTACGCACCCATTATGTATGCACTTGGTGACACTATGGCATGTTATTTTTTCATATATGTTATATATAAATATATATCTAAATTACATCTAAAAAACATGTTAAATAGATATATTTCTTTTATTTGGAAATTATTTCTTTACATTTGAGTCAACTGAAACCAGCAGCCCTCTTTTTTCACTTGGGTCATGTCCTAAACAGCTTAGTGAGCAAGCTAGAGGCAACAGTGGCAAGGACAAACTCTGTGAAACCGAATAGCAAAGGAGCCCCAAACGTTCTCTAGCTCACCCTGGGTGCTAAGGCTCAGTGGATTAAAGAGTAGGTATAATTCTATTAATAGAGTCAAGCATGAGATAGCAAGTTTGCAGTTAAATGCTATCACAATATGTGTCCTTAGGTAATTAAAGAATCACACTAAATGAATCAGAGCATTAAAAGGTTGAATGACATGAACATTTTTAATTTGCTGTGAATGAAGTGAAAGAAGTCAGTGTTAGATGAAGTGTATAGACATACAGCAGTGCAGCAGAGCTCCAGAGCAGATGTTCTGGTTGGCCACTGCAGATGAGATGTGTGTTAGTGATGGAAATGAGAAGATGATAAGGGATGATAAGGAAACAGTGGTGACGCACAGTTCAGTTTAGTGAGAAGAAAAAAAGGTATTAGGCTTAATGAATAAGCATCTCTGGGATTAGGGTCATGCAGGTGGACAAACCGGCAGTAGGCAATGAGCAAGCGGGGTGGGGGGTTGGGAGGACTTATAGGAGTAGAGATCAGCAAAATCGTGTAATGACTGAAGTGTGTTGTTTCATAGCCTGAGCTGAGTAGCATAATCAATACAGGTTTCATTTCAAAACAGCCAGTATTTGTTCATGCCAAGTAAAGCATTGCTCAGATCTCTAGATCGAGAAAACAAAGATTGGCTATCTGGTAGCTTTGGGAATAGGATAAGATTTAATCAATACTTGACTCGAATCAGAACTAGCACGGTAAGAAAATGGAGAAATACAAAGATTGCTTAGAAAAAAGGGATGTGACTTTTGCTGCCATTTGCATGGCCAAACTTTCAAATATTACAAAAACAGTGAATGTAGTAGTATTTCTTGGAAATTTAGTACACATTTAGGTGATGTACAAATACATATATTGGCAGACAACTCTGGGAATGTCTAGGAATGTCCGGAAATCACTGAATATGTCTGTGCAAGTTGCTTGTACATATTGGCAAAGGAATTAAAAGAATTCCACTTATTTAGCAAAAATTCTGTAAATGAAACCATAAGACGGTTGAATGGTTTGGTTTTGGTGAGAGGAACCAGCTGTTCATAGTATTTAATGCAGTCAAGTTAATGTTAATAAGCAAAATCATATTAATTACAATTGGATTCGCCATGATGAGTGATTTCGCAACAGCAGCTTCCGAATAACGTTAGCAAGTGAAACTGGGCATCAAATTCAGGACATATAACACATATCTGTGACTTTACTGTTTAATGTAGCCAGCCTGCTAATCACTACGTTAACTCCTCAGCTAAGAGTTGCTATCACACAAATCATCCCCTCCTTTTATTTGTTTACTGGTCATTCCCATCTGCAGAGTAGGACTATTCTCCATCGCCTGACCATGGATCGCTGTGGCGTTAATATCCTGTGTCTTGACAAGGAAGCAGTTAGACAGTTGTGCCACTGTAGAGGTGTCAACCCATGTACGTTTTTGTGTCCAAGAAAGAACAGAAAGGTAAAATTATGTAGAATTGTGTTTTTATATAGTGTCATTTGACAGCTCTAGGGTGGCACAGTGGTCTAACTGGTTGCCCATCAAGTGTGAGGAGAAGTTCTACTCTCAGGGAGGGCCCAGCGCTCTGTTATCAAAAGTAAGCTCATGTAAGGTCTAATGAGAAGTTCTAACCTGCAGCTGGGAATATACAGTAAACACAGACTTAACCCCTTAGGGCAGAAAGGCTTATTACACATTAAGGTGTATTACTCAGTAACTACAGGGACATCTGTACAAACTGGAGGGGCTATTCTTTGGTCATAGAAGGTACAATACACAATAACGGTGAGCCCTAGGCTGTTTAAAATCTTACCACATATACCACATAACATATTTTCAGCTGCAGCTCATTTGCTAATGTTTTTGAGGCTCAACTCAGTTTGAAGAATTTTGACTTAACTTAAAACTTAAAAATGCTCTGTAATTACTTTATCAGTGCAAATTGGTTTGGTAGTTTTGGATAGCAAATACGATTAGTAACTTAGATATTAATAAGGTTATATTTGTATTCACACCAAATGACCCTAGCTGATGTTTTTAAGTTTAATAACTGGAGTTAACCCTCAAAATCCCCTAAAAAGGGAATCTTTAACAACCTAATTTTTAAACTTTAATGTATATTATTTAATGTAATAATTTATTTCAAACACCATTTCAACTGTAAATAATGTATGGATATATTCTTCAAGAAAGCCTATCAGTCTTTCAGTTATGAGCTTTTAATATCACAGAAACACCTAAAATTGGCTAAAAAGGGCTTTGGGGTAATCCTTTTCAGTGGATTATTATTTAAGATATGGATGATATTTTAGTGTGGAGAAGCTTTTCGCAGTAGAAATCACTTCTTTACCAAGGTGATTCCTAGGACCTAAGCCAAGAACTATTTAGAAACCCTTAGTCTGCATTTTGACCTGGAATGTTTCTAAATGCTCAATCCTCATTTCACACTGCGTGTCAGAAATATGAATATTTGTTGTAAATCAGGAACGTGTCCAGTTCACACCAGATATCATCTCCTTAATGCTGCCATGCAATTAGGACCATTTCAGTTTTCACCCTTCTTGAAAGTGACCTTTTGGAGACCTTTAATTAAACTACAGCACTACATAAGGCTCACCAGGCTGAAGATTCTGGAGAGTGTGTTCTGTTCTCGGCGGCGTCTGTGGGGAGATCTGATACTCTCGGAGCCCCGCGTCGATGGCGAAGCCTACAAAAATATCCTTCATGAACACACACTGATGGCACCAGCCCAGAGCTGGGACGTACATGCACTTATGCAATATGCATAAACTGTTCAAGCGTACACAAAGCGATTTTATTTAATGGTTCATTGTGGCTAATTAAAGAAATGGTTTACTGAAAAATCTAATTTACACATTTCTCTTCTTTCTTCAAACACAGTTGATCAGTCAAGAGCAGTGGGGCGATGAGGTTTGCGTAATACGAGTCAGAATGACATAGACTTCCATTATTTTTTTTTATTACATTAGCCTTGGAGCTCCAGCAAATAATTGCAATATAAGGCACCAAACATGTCCTGACTGATTGACTATGTTTGGGTTAAGGGACAAATGTGCAAATTAGATTTTTCAGAGAACTTTAAATGCCATATTACACCATGTCATTTATTGTATCACATTTGTTTTATTATTAAGAAGTAGCAAACACAAACTTTGTAGCTAACCAGCCTAATGTAAAGAAACTCTGTCTTTCATAACATAAAAAAGATGTTGCAAAGGCTCAGTTTTCTGAGACAAGGTCTCAGACCTTGATTAGCATAAGGCTTAAGGCATGACACCAACTGTAATTAGGAACTATCAGCTAAATCAGTTGTTCAAGCATTATAAATTCGCTGACTCTTCAAACCTTGCACCAACACTCACTAATCATGGTCTCTTCTAAGCAACTGTCTAAAAACCTGAAATTCAAAGTAGCTGATGCCCACAGGGCAGGGGAAGGCTACAACAAGGTAGTTTCTACATTGTGAACTTTTATTAAGAAAGCTATTCAGGGGAATTGTGGAAATCCAAGAAAACTCTTGGACAGAACTGTTTGTATCCTGGTGAAACAGGCAAGTCAAGTCCCCCAGATGACTGCCAAAAACCTGTATGACCATTTAGCTGAGCCAAGAGCGTGGCGCACCGTTCCACTGTGCAGCATTGCATGCACAAACATAATTTTCTTGGAAGAGTCATAAAACAAAACCTTAGCGTGACTTACATCTCAACATGTAAAGTACACTAAAGAGTCTAGAGAAGCCAAATCAGTTTGACAACTGTTGGACTGTGCTGTGTGCTGTGGACTGGCCACCATCAGCAAAAGTACGTTAGGTAAAAAAGGACCTGCATTTCTTGATAAGAACAATCTACCAACTGTAAAGCATGGGGTGGATTTAGCATGTTTTGGGGTTTTGCTGCCACCAGTAGCACTGGCAATATTGCACAAATGAAGAAGAATGGTATCTAAAAATATCAGCAAATCCTGGAAGCCAAAACACACACCAAAGCGGTGTTGCTTTGTTCTGTAAGTTTCTGTAAGGTGCCAAAACTTTGGCCCAGGCATCATTTTGATTTTTAACTTTTTATTTTATTTTATGAAAACAGAGTAACTGTGCATTAGGAGTTGCTATGTTTTCTAAGCTATAGAGGCTGTATTTACTCATTCTTAATTATAAAATATTTTCAATTCTGACATGAAGTAAAGAGGTGTCAATAAGGAATGAAAGGATTACATCTTGACAATCGCAGTTCGTTCATTGACAAAGGAAAGAAACAGCACACAAGAATCCAACTGCCAAGGTTATCACACACATGGTTCAGGAACACAGGCCAAAGGGCTGAGTTAAAGACCGTGAAAGCATGACACAGGCAAAGAATGACACTTCACTATGTCTACTAGGCTATACAGTTTCACAGCTACTACCCTCTAAAGCGTATTACTTATTTCTGATTAAAATTAAGTAAAAAAAGTATGAATTATGGCAGAGTTGGACAATAACGGTCCTGAATGGCAGGATTCCAGCACAGCTTTTTGCTTTTTTTCCTGCTCGAGCACACCTGATTCAGCTCATTTGTTGCCAGGTCTAATAGGTCTGTTAGAGCAGGGAAACCAGCAAACTGTGCTGGAATCCGGCCCACCCTTTTGCCCACCCCTGATTTATGGTTTTATTATTTTTTGGTAAACTGGTTCCTTTATAAAATTGGTTCATTTATAGATTACATAGCTTATATAAGTGTAATGGGTTATATTTATCTGCTCATTCTTTCCTCTGTGCCACACTTACACTTTTGTGCATAACCCCCTAAAGGAACCTGTAGACTGTAAACAGTTCGGGATTATGATACAGGGAGTGCTGGTGAGTAAATGGACCAGAACCAGAGACGAATCCACACACGGATGAAGACAGAGGGAGGGAGGGTGAAGAACTGGAAGATTTAAAACATAGATAATGAGCTCTGTCACTAGATCCCTAGAAGAGAAAACTGCTTTACCGGCTTCGATTCAGAAAAAGGCGTGCTGTCTCAAAGTCATCCAAAAGCACAGAGTCACTCTGGATCAAAGTGTCAGAAAAACAAACTCCATTCAATTCAAAATAGTCCAGCACTGACCCTCACACCACAGCAAGGTTATTCGGACATCAAAGACACTTCAGAATTAGCTAGAATTGATCATGTCAGTTGACTGGCATGCAAAGAAACACCTCCATCACAAAGGGAATCTGTCATGCCCTGCAGTAGGGAATTTGGACTGTGTCCTGACACATCATGGTCTCATAAAGCGCTGCATAGAATTAATTAAGGCCTACCACGTCATCACTCTGAGCAGGCAGAGTACTTATTTGGGTGATTCCACAATTGGGGTGCCACTCAAATGGAACTATTGTTCTATCATATCTCCCTTATGCCGCCAAAACAGCTCTGAAGCATTTAGCCATGGACTCAACACGACTTCTGAAGGTGACCTTAGACACCAAGACATTAGCAGCAGATCATTTGACTCGGTGGATTGCATCAGTGAGCTTCGGGTGCCCATGACCCTGCCACCGGTCCACTGGTTGTCTTTTCTTCTATGACCACTGGTTACAACCCTACAAGACCTGCCTGATATTTTAAGAATGCTCTGACCCAGTCGTCTAGCCATCATAATTTGCTTGCCCAGTTTTCCTGCTTCTAACACATCACCTTCAAGAACTGATGGTTCACTAATATTTAGATCCAACTCTTTAACAAATACCACTGTAACAATTATAATCAATGCCATTCATTGTTAATCCAGTACTCCACTGACCAACATAAGGACAATGGGAAAGACCAAGGAGCTCAGTGCAGATCTAAGAAAGATGATCGTGGATTTACACAAGCCTGAAGCCAACCTCATCAGTTTCAACAACTGTAAGGAAGTACATGTTATTGGGAGATGTAGCCACATTTCCAAGGTCTGGAACAAGACCCATGATGTCCCCCTCAGCTGAGAGGAAATTGTTTTGAATGGTCAGGAACAACCCAAGAACCCCCAGGCACAGACCTGCCATGAACTGGAAGCTGTTGGAACACCAGCGTCACTGTCTACAGCCAAGAAGGTTTTACATTGCAATGGAATAAGAAGCTGCCTGCTGCAAAATTGATAGCTTGAAGCTTTACATAAGTTTGCAGCTGAACCATGTGGACAAAAAAAGCCTTCTAGAGGAAAGTTTTATGGACAGATGAGTCAAAGATTGAGTTGCTTGACCACAATTACTAGAGGTCTATTGTGAGGTGAGGCGTCAACCCCAAGAACACTGCAACAGTAACAACTGGTAAGAAAAGTGGATGGAAGAATAAAGAAGGACTACATCAGAATTCTTTAGCATAACCACAAATCATCAGCTAGATGGTTGAAACGTAGACACAATTGGACGGAATGGCAAGATATGTGGACATATGGCCCATGCCCATAAATCTATAACAATGATGTCCTACAACAAAGTTTAATGTGCAAAAGGATCAAGATATGAATCCAGTAAATAATATAGTTTATTTCCTAATTGCTAGAAAACCTTTCACAAAACGCAAGGCATTCAACTTCAAGAACACTGTGACAGCTGTTAAGCATGGTGGTGGTCACATCATTCACTGAGAAAAGGACAAAAGTCCTGACCTCTCAAAGTCTGAACCTCAACCCTATCAAAAATATGTGAACTATGCTTAAAAATCATATTTTATTCCAGAAAACAAACTTATTTAATTAATCTCTACCAATTCTGCCAAGAACACTGCGAAGGTTATTTATCCAACCAGAATTTTGCCAGAAGCTTATTAATGGCTACTTGAAGCATCTGGTCAAGGGCATTAAACCAAATATTGGATAAATTCTGGACTAAGGGGCATTTAACCAATTATGAAGTGTGCTATTCAATCAGGTATGTACAATTGTTACCTTGCCAAAATTAAAACTGACATTATGTTTAATATAGTTTTTGAAAAATATAAAAAGATTTCAGTTGTATCCCACAATCTACACATTTACAAAGAGAAAATATATTTCTGTCATTCTGTTTTATTATTGTAATTGATTTAGTCATAAAGGCAATTTGAAATCATAGACTAATAAGTAAATTACTAAACCTTAACTGAACTTACTCAATGACCATATGCCAGTAAATCGTCATCTGTATACTTTGAATTATATGTTAAATTCAATGATATCTGAGATACTGTCAACAAAGAGTCATTTAAATATATTAATGAGATTTTGTTGATTGAGGTGGGTTAACATAATTTTGTTATTAATTCATGTAACTAATACAAATTTGTTACAAGTGCTAAATGGCACCCCAATTGTGGAATTGCCTATTTGAAAAATCACATTTGGATATTCCAGCAATATTATTTGAATAATATTTGTTTTGATTGTTAATTTGAAAAGTGGGCCTTTTGAGAAGTACCAATTCAACATTTCCAATGGCATTTCTTAAACAAACAGGAATCTTCACAAGCTGAACCTAATAAAGAGCAGTGAACGATCTTACGTATCAAGTAGACAAGAGCATCAAAAGGACAGAGAAAACACAATGGCTGCAATTACTAATCAGTTATTTCACAAGGGGGAAGAAAAGAGGGCTGTTAAGGAAGAGGACATTTCTATTAGAAGCAAGACAAAGAGGAGCAGGCAAAGGCTGCTTGCTGAAGCCACAGACATCTGTCTATAGTGATAACTGCAAATGCAAACATGGCTAAATTAGAGCTGGGTAACATACCAGGCCCAAGAGTTCCCTCCACTGCACATGGAAAAGAAACAAAACAAAACAAGCTATTAAGTTCTGGCATGTAAAACATGTTATATGCTGTCTGTTATATGATGTCTGCCTTGCTGAAATGATAAAATCCAAAAATTATAAGAAGTTCTGAAGCATTGGAAATCTGGAAGTTTGTAGATCACCAGAGAAGAATTTTTAGAAGTTGTTGGAAGTGATTTAGTTGTGAAGCAAGACATCATGAAAAAATGAGAACATTCATAACAAATAAAGAAGTTGTTGAAGAAAACAACAAAAATGCAATTTACATAACAAGCTACTTCCGTAGAGATAGCTGCGGTAGCTAGCTCCGTAAAATATATAAGTAGCTACATATGTTTTTGACAATGCCCACACTATCATTCACAACTTTTTACATATTGCACAAACTGTCTGGACAACATATAGTTTTTTAAAATGCTTTACTCACAATATATTTTAAAAAATCCAAAAAGTTAGATTTAGATTGTAAATTGTGATGATATACAGTGATTATCTGTTCATTGTCATTTCTTTAACCCTTAGAGCCCCAAGCCATTCTCGGATGCATTTTTCTTTATTATTTTTTATGTTGAAAGTGAACATGTTCCTGACTTTAATTTGTGTTGCATGATTGCAAAATTTGCAGAACCTAAACTAGATTCTTGATATATCTACACATCTCTTAGATCCAGTGTAAGACACTTTTTAATGATAGAAATTAAAAAAAAGAAAAATAAACTCAATTTCATTAAACATGAACATGTCAAAGATGAGAATCTTCTCAAACACACCATGTATAAAACGCCAACATGTCACATGAAGGTTAGTGGAAATAAGTGAAGACTACACATGTGAAAAGGTTAAAAAGTTAAAAAAGTGTATCTACTTAAATCATGTAATTTGTGCTTTTTGTAATTGCCTGTAGGGGATGCTAAACTTATAAGGTTATAAGGCAGTTAAGAAACTGCAGTGTCCTTCCCATTAGCTGATAGCAAGATCATTAATAAAGTGAAACAAGATTTCATTTGCTTATTCCAGTAGGAGACATACAAACCAAAAACCAATTGAAATGTACAGAATTAAATGAAGCCAATGAAGACTTAAATGAAAACAATGAAGCCAAGACTATTGAAGGTTAGTTTTAAGTAGAGAAACCATTAAGCACTGGGATTTTAGGACAAATCTCAGGAGTCTAATAGCTTTAACCAAATCTCTCTATGGGAAATGATAGACATTTGCTGAACATTTAAAAAAAAAAAACTGGACAATGAGGTTTCTGGTTACCTTTTGGGGATCTAAGGGCTAAAATGAACCTTATTTAAATGTGATGCATTCTGACTTTGTATACAGTGTTAAAACACTCAATGAACTTGATCATTGCTTATCATTGTGGAGACATCATGTGTTGTTGAAAAGTCACAACTTTTAAGTAGTAGTGTACATTAATGTGCATCTGTTTTCAAATTTTGACGCAATGTGGATCTGGCAGTCAAAATAATGAATACCAATAGAAATGCTCCACAATGACTTGAAATACAGTCATTTAACACTGTCTTCAATTGAAAGCTTTTCCTCCTGTACTAAAGTTGCCATTTTGGAGATACAAGGTTTTTGCATGATAGAGACGGTATGTAACTAAGCATTGTCTGCAGTGAAAATGTGGAATTAAACTGGAAGTATCCTTCATAAAGCAAATAAGCCTGCATAAATATTGAATTGTTTTTGTAAAGCTTTGTTGCTATTTTTTACTTTCTTATGTTTTTCTTAGGTAATAAATGTCAAAATAAACCACTAGTTTAAATAATTTATGAGCATCCTCTCACAGGAGCATGCACCAAATGAGACCAAATTAGGTTTTGTGAGATTTATGCAAATACTGACATTTATACACAACAAATAACAACTTCTGTGTTGGTGGCATGGGGTTAAGTATTGAAAAAAACATTTTCAAAGGTGGGTCAAATACAACACAACTCAATGTGGATGGAAAAAAAGACACTTACCCTCGACTTAGGACGAGGAGAGGACACCTGTGGGTGACAAAATTACATTTTAATAAACGCCTTTGGTCAAAGTATACGACTTTTAGAAGTAAAGCAAACTTTTAGGACACTTTCATTCAAAGGTTTCTGCTTACACCTGCAAACAACCTTTATTACTGAAGAAAGTCAGCAAGTGTCAGCAAGTCTTTTTCTAATAAACAGTTTGATTCTGCTTAATTCTTTATTAGGCTTTTTAGAAAGTAGCAATAATGAGAAATGTTTGCTTGTCATAAAAAGGTTCTATGAGTAGTGCCACAGCAGAACCAATTTTGGTTCAATAAAGAACCATGTTTGTAATAGAGGTCTGTGAGAGTGAAAAACCTTTAAACCTTTACACACCTTTACACACCTTTACACACCTTTACAATACATGAATAAATATTGAATATGAAATAAAATATCTGCATAAAAGGTATAACTACAAGAGGCTCTGTCAAACATGCCAAATGTACTTTTGATTACACAGTGAATGAGCTCATATTAAAAATATCTAATGTAAAATCTAATGCTCAAAACATCTATACTGTGTTTTTGGTTAAAACTTATAAGGGTTTGGACTCTGGTTTCACTGGTTTCACTGCATGGCTTAGTTGTAACACTGTTAAAATTCCATCCATCAAGTGGAAGCTGTATTTTTGTCCGCCTTGCTCTTATCATGAGTTAGTAATATGCTTGAAAATATAATCACATAGGGGATTTAATTAGAAGTAAATTTCGTGAAATACATGAAGTTATATGTAAAAGTTTGGGCACCCCTATTCAATTACATTTGAATCATTTTCTAGTTTAAAATAAATACAAATCCACATCTGAATGTACTGTTACTTTTTTTTGCTGAATTTAATATACTGCAAAATAAAATAAAACAGAAAATGTGGCATGTACAAAGGTTATGGCATATGTTATATGACATGTTGTTTTCCTATATGTTCAATTCAGCAAATACATAAAGAAATGTGCTCTTTTGAAAAAGCTATATTGTTTCCCATATTTTTGCTTAGAAATCTCAGTAATAAACTAATGATGAAAAAGGTTTCTTTTAATGCAGAAAAACTGATTGCTTTCAAAATTCACAATAATGATGACCAAAAAGCATGTTCAACTTGAAACCGTGGAACAACATAAAACTACATCTGTGTTATGACACAGCTACAGTCAATCTAATGTCCAAAGATATTGATTTTAACAGGGCAATTCATTTATCAAGGTGCATAAACTCACACCCCACAGTCCAAAAAGGCATTATGTAAAGCATCTGCATAGCAAAGAGAAGCATGGAGAAATGAAGTAAGTGTGTGTAATCTCTGTCTGACAGAGAAACAAGCCTGTACTATTGTAAAATGTGTAAACATGGACTGCATGTCTGACATGACGACAGCTTTGGACTGCGAACTTGGACTGCGAATGGCTGACACACTCTACACACAATGTGTTGTAGAGGAGTTCACTGCCCAACAAAAGGAATAGTTGAGTAATCGTGATGAGGTTTTTCGGAGGTCTTTCATAGTGCTTCGTTTTGAAATCTAAGAAATAAATAGCAAAAGCAGCTACAGCTTCACATCAAATCTAAAAACCTCAAAATCGGTTTCAATGTGCTTTTAGGAACGCTATGCAGCAGCGTGGAGAGGTTGTCAAAAGCAAGAAAGGCACGTCTGAAACTCAAAAGCATCTGCAGCTTAACCTCGGTGTGAAAAGCCCTTTTTTCATTACCTGAAAGTCAATTAAACCTCATATATCAGTTTCTTTTGGAATTACCATAGTGCTACTACTTGTACTACAATTTGACATCTGTACTTACAAAGCTCCTGAAGAAGTGCAGGACAGGGTTCACATCTCCACGGCGTCGGGTGGAGGAATGCAGGGGCCTTTGGGGTGAGGAGGACAGGTGACCCCGGAATGAGCCCTGCAAAAACAACAACATACAAGTGTTTGTTCCAGACTAGAAACCAAACACTACATGTATATTCACAGAACATTTCATATGTATTTTAATGTTTGTTTATAATAAATATTCACTTTTTTCTCAGATGAGTGCTATATTCAAAATACCACAAGGTACCTCTTTACCAAAGATTAGATGTAGAATGAATATTAACTAGTATTATTTCTTTTTTTTATCTAAAAAAATATGCAGTTGGAATAGCATAGTGGATAACATATACACTGCTGCCCTCCACATGGTGGACTGGAGCTTAATTCCATTTCTGGGCAAGCACACCATACCCTACCAATAAGACACCAGGCAAGACTCACTGTGCTCCACTTATCTACCTCTAGCACAAGTAAATTGCACATTACTCTGGGTAAGAGCATCAGCCACAAATGACAAATCTATTCTAAGATTTTCCACACTAGAACAGAATGAAACTTCATTTATGTATATATGAAGATCTCAACAATCAGATAGTGATTTGTGAAATAGGATAGTTAAAACACTGATAAATGTAGCTGTAACACTGATAGATAGGGGTAAAACATGATAGCTTTTCATTATAAAGAATGATCAATTATTAAGCAATTATTAAAAATTTTCACATGTGAATTGTTTTGCATATGATGCATCTGTCATCTCAGCTTAGAATTGGCATCTGAGAGTACATCAGAGAGATATTACACATGGCTGAATGAGCATTAAGAATTTATCAATAAAAATGTGTACTTTTGTGTAAATCCAGTGTATTATTACTATAATATAACACTATAATGCTATATAATACTATAACACTATAATATCTTTACCAAGAATGATCAAAAACGAGCAAGAATCTGTTATTGAATTATTTAAAAACTCAAATGTGAATTGTTTCATGAGATGCAACCATGTTTTCAGCCTAAAATGGGCATCCAGACTACATCAGAAAGTTATTACACATGAATGAGAGCATTTTTTAAATTTTTCAGTACATTTTACATACTATAATATACCACACTATTATGTTTTTAAAAAAATGGATTGATTGATATTTTGTGCATGGTCTTCATACAGTCTCAAATGTTAGAACACTGAAACTGGAAATATTTAGTTTAGCATTCTAAGAATTGGACAACTTGCTAAATTAAGTAAATATGTTTGTGTTATTTATTCTTAACTACTGATATCAGCAGAATTTCTAGCGACTGCTGTGATTTTCTGTTTCCAACAATGGAAAGACACAAAATTCCAATATTCTTCTTTCATTTCAATAGTTTTTATGCTGAAACCCTACTTTAGGGTACAGGTTGTACAGTGGAGCGTCCCACACCTCATGCATAGTTCTTTTAAGTACATAATCCTCAACAAATATGCATCACTCACTATTATTCTAAAGCAAAAACAGCTTTTTACAAGTCATGTAGAAAAAATAACCTTGGATCTCCAAAATATCAGTTTTAGTGAAGGAGAAGAAAACTTTAACTTTCAATGGAAGTAATTTTGGACCAATTAAAAAAACCAAACTGCTGCCAGTTTCAAAAGAGCTTAAAAAGTGATAAACTGCAAAAATGAGAATCAAGGCATGCACACATGTATGAAGAAGATTACCCTAAAAGACTAATAATCAGTGTCCTTCACTTTTGCATTGCAGATCATGCTGTCATGTAACCATCATTGCTCACCTTGCCCCTCTTCTTCTTATCCCCTCCAAAGAACTTGCCGATCTGATCCAGGATACCAGGGGACCTCTTCCTCCGGCCCAGTCCAAAGGGGCTCTGTCCTGAGGTGCTTGCAGTAGCCATTCTGGGTGTTGATCTTCTGAGCCTGGGTCAGCAGTCTGGATGGCCCTCCAACGTCCTTCTCAACTCAATCCAATCTCCGCTCTGACGTTGCCCCACTGAGCTTCTGGATAGTCTTCGGCGCTTCTAAGGACGATGGGCCAGCCTTTGAAGGTGTGGTCCCCACTGACCCGGGCCATCATGGGAGATGAGGTGGGTCTGTCATAGCGTCAGTGGCCCTGGATTGGTGCCAGGCATTCTTCAGAGCCTGTGTACCCGTGGAGTCAGTCACTGCCCTGCTCTCTGTGAAAGGAGCTCCCATTGTTCTCTTCCACATCTGCCCTGGTCTGGCTTAGGCACAACAAGGCCTATCTATGAGAGAGCAGCAGCTCAATGCAAAACAGCCTTTGGCACAATCAAACTATTGTCACAATGCTTCATATCTTTTTTACAAATAATTGTAAAAAAATAATTTCTGATTTCGCAATCTGGAAGCACCTGTTTCTCTTCCTGTTAAAACTTGATTAAAGGGGTTCATGAAACCAGGAATGGCAATCAAGGGCTTTTCGGTGACACGATGTAAAAATCTAAGACAATAGCAGCGGTCTTCCAAGGACACTGAACATCTTGTCATTGCTTCGTATATTTCGGATGAGAAAATGTCATCCTTGACCGTCTTTGTTTGTGTGGCTCAGGCTAAGCCTTTTATATTCCCTATATCCATAGATTATGAGTATATTTTATATTTATGAGTATATCAGTATATTTTTACAGAGAATTTATGAAGTCATCAACATGTTATAAAGACCTCCACCATTCTGTCATGGTGAAAGCTGTGCCGCTGAAAAATACATAGCATTAGATTTGCATTTAAGGTAACTTTCACAGAATTGGGAGTCTTGCCTAAGCTTTCGCATTGGTGCAGCATGGTGTGCTTGCCCAGCCAGGAAACTGATCTCCAGTCAACAATGGGAACAAGTATTAGCATGCTTATATTTCTCAATAGCAGCACAAAAGTATTCTTTGAGTGTTACCATAGAAAGCTTTATGTGTATGTTCCATTAAGAAACAACTTTGGCATTTACAAAAACTGGTTCCCCGATCAACCATTTATTGAAAGGTTATTTAGGGAGTCAAAAATGGTTCGTCATTTCTAAGAGTGTGTACTTTTATGCTGTCTCAAAAAAAAAAAAAAAAAAAAAAACTGGATCTGCATTTCTGTCTTTACAAATTAAGGGTTTCATTTTGACGCTACATGACAGCAGTGTCTGGAAAATTTGGAAATGGAGGATTTTAGGGCTTAAACAGAAAAAAATGATTGAATTATAATACGCTTGATTTAATAGTTGATATTAATATGTTCAAATACTATCTAGAATGAAATCAAAATCATAGATTGTTAGGGTGCCTTTATTTTTTACTATAAACTTTTTATTTATTAAGAGAAGATGAGCAGTGAGACACAAAAGGACATTAGATAATAATGTTGCATTGATCCAAATTATATTATAAATGAAAGAGAATTATGTAAAAACATAATTGCACTAAATATAAAAATATTACAATAATAAAAAATGGAAGATGTCTGTCACAAGAGGTTTGTAATATAATTGATAATTTCCTACCAATGGTTGGTATGATTAGTGTTTCTCCCTGATGCTCCCTGGAGTTTAGTGCAAGATGAATTGTGCATCGCAATGGACGACATTTTGAAAATCCAAGTGTGAAATAGAGGAAGAGTTGGAATAGAGGGGTTAAACCAAAACTGAAGACTATTTTTTGCAGCTGTAAGAGTAGCAAGAAAACATCTGCTCTTTTAAATGGAGAGCCTCAATGAAGAGTCATCATTTAGAGGAAACAGGGATGTGAGGATATAGGGATGTATATCATGCAATCGAAGAACCACTTTTGGTTCCATAAAGAACCATGTTTGTCATAGAGATGTGTGCATGTGAAGAACCTTTAAAAAACCTTTAAAAGCACTTTCTCTTAATGTAAAGGTTCTTTATCAATTTAAAGGCCACACCTCTTGTACAATTATGATTCTTTATGAAACCAAAAGATGGTCTTTTATTGCACCTTTTGCAGCACCTTTAAGATTACCCTAGACCATGGCAGGTGTAGCAGGACAATACCAAAACTGCATTGTTATGGCATAAATGGCAGTAAATAGCATTGTATTTGATATTTGAGGGAATGGTGTTAGGGTGCATATTTAAGAATTTGAGTTTTTTCCCTTAAATAAACCCAATCAAAAAACTAAACAAAAGTTTGCAATAGTTCTTGGCTTCAACATACTGTTCTAGAAGATACCTTCGTTCAGTTTAGAACCACATAGTGTAAAGGCTTTTTAAAATGCTCAGACTTATTCATCCTATTTACAACCCCATTTTTTGTGCCCTAGAAGAAAGGGGTTCTTCTAAGTTATCACTCCAAAAAGCCCCAAATAAAAGGTCAACAAAGAGTCTTATAGAGCTACAGTTTTGGTGGTTCCCTAAAGAACTATGTTTGAAAAGGATATTTGTAAATATAAAGAAACTTTACACAATGCAAGACTGTAGTTTATTCTATTGAGACTATGCATCTAGAACACATTTATAGCTAGAACATTTTAAGCAACATTTTTAAGCAAACGACAAACAACATTTTAATAGGCTATACAGTGAGACATTTCTGAAGATCAATGAAATGGATACACCACTCCTTGTTTACTCAAAGCCATGTGGCCCACAGTGAGCCAAAGCCTTCTCCCTCTCGTTTTATAGCCCTCTCCTTGGCTCTATAAATGGAGCACGACATGCTGTTTGTTCTTTTGTCATGCCTACAGAAGCTCATCTGTTGGCCGAAGGGCTTGCTATCTCTATATCGCCCACAGACGCTTCCAAGATAGGGAGCAGGAATGCAGGGAGTGGGTAGCTCGCATTGCAAGTCCCCTTGTACGCTGAAGACGGCAGGCTTTGTCGCCCAGCGAGGGGTGAAAGGGACAAAGGGAGAAACAATACCAGCCATGGAGTTGAGCTTGTGGGACACAAACACAGGAGATGGACCAAAACCACGAGAAGCATGTGGACCATGACCACAACGCCCACGGAGCAGTTGAAAATGCTTTCACGAGACTCTGTGAGCTCTGGACCCCAGCATGAACCACCTTAGGGAAAGATCTTGTCTTGTTTCAGAGATATTGAATCACAAATGTGGTAAAAGTCCAGGAGCAGCTTTCATGCAAGGTATTCTTTCTTAAATACTCTTAAAAAAGAAGGTGGAAATGGTTCCTTTGGAGCGATGCTGTGGATGAGCCATGTGCTGGTTCCCTGAGGAACTTTTCAATGAATGGTTCTCCAAAGACTTATTTATTTGTAAATAACATGCAGAACAATTTTCTATAGGATTCTACAGCAATGTAAGTTAGCTTTTTATTAGCTTATTTCAGATTACATCCTGGAATCCTGAAAACATACATCCAAATCAGGACCCATCCAGGAACTTTTCATTTTAGGAGTGTATAGGAAGGTGACCAGTAACCAATACTATATTTGTCTGTTCCACTGAAATCTTATAAACTTGGAGTTGCAATAAAAGTATTCAAAATCACCTGCTTTCCTAATGTACACTGACATAACAGTTGCTGACACTGATCATATCTGTTAATTAGGCACATATCTGCACAAGCCATTATAGAAAACTAATAAATAAATAAAATACTAATATTGTATGTAGAGTAAACATTCTTGTGAAATCTCCATACAGATCCTCAGTGTCAAACCATAGGCATGATATTGTTGTAACTTAAGACAAATAGCGGCATTATTCTTATGTCCAGCACGGCAAGATGCTGCCAAGTGTTGATGGAATCACTGGCTGGTCATCACAGGGGAATTAGCATTGCCTTGTTTACCAGCCAGAGGGGGCAATAAGGACAGGCCTCTTGCACACTGAGATCAGACACCACAACAGCAAAGTGTCTCTACAGAGATTCTGACTCTTGTGTGTGTTACTGATTGCTTATGGAGACTGGAAGCCAATTTATATGCATTTTATAACAGAACACATCAGTGCCAAAGTATTATTGTAGAAGAATCTTGTTCAAAATGATGGCAACCTCTGTAAGCAATGTAATGAGACTGACAACATGTATTCCAAAAAATTCTATTAGAATTGATGTAATGCTTTTATTTAGTCGCACATTCTTAAAAATAAAGGTTTCTGAATGGTTCACATGCATAGTTCTAAAAAGTTTAACACTCTACAATTTTAGGGTGAAGAAATTTAAGGAGCACCATGCAAAGGTTTGGGCCTCACCCCAAGAGATCCAAGCTCTGAGATAACTAATGTAGCATGTAAGGGTTATAGCTGGTTCATAAACATTGGTAGGAAAGGGCAGGTAATGCAAATGCAAGCTTTTATAAATATTTGGAGTCCTCAAACCTTGTCCCAACAAAAGGTGTTGGGCTCTTCTAAGCAGCTCCACAAAGCAGTGTTTAGGTACACGTTTCCTTAGTTCATAATGTAAAGAAATAGCAGTTAACAGAAAGGGAGGGTCCAAAAATTAGGACATTCTGAGAGACTTATTGTAGGATTGCTTGGAAGGCTAATCAAACCCCCTGTTTGACTGCAAAGAGGTCTTCAGGAAGACTGATCAGCCCACAAAATGCTGGTGCACAGTTTTGCTGTGCAGCACCTACACAAATACGACCTACTTGGAAGGGTCATCAGAAGAAAACATTTCCTGCATCTTTACCACAAAATTCAGTATTCAGCTTCAGAAGTATTCAAAGGAACATCTGAGTCTGATGCATTTTAGAAAGATGTCCTGTGGGCTACTGAAGTTAAAATAGATTATTTGGCCACAGTTATATAAGGTATATTTGGAGAAAAAAGTGTGCAGAATTTCATGAAAAGAACAGCTCTCCAACTGTTAAGCATGGGGGTGGATCGATCATGCTTTGGGATTGTGAATCTCACAGAACTAAAAGCCTTTTGTAAGGAAGAAAGGGTGAAAATTCCCCACACAAAATTGAAAGACTCTCAGCTGCTACATAAAGACTTGCCAAAGGGGGGCCTAAATGTTTTTGAAACTGTAAAAGATGGAGATTAAAAAGTCATCTTTATTAAAGCAAATATTAAAGCAATGTGTCGACTTTTACTATTATTTTTGGAAATCAGATAATTATTTACTTGTTAGCTATTCACAATATTCACAGAAATTTGGGTAAAGGGTACCCACACTTTTGCATGCCACATGTTTATCCAAGGTACATTATATGTCTAAATGTTTATGTATGTAAATTTTATGGACGCCCCTTCTAATCAATGTATTCAGCTAAGTTGCACCCATTGCTAACACATGCAAAATCACACACATACAGTTGTCTAGTCCCTGTAGAGAAATGTTGCCAATAGAATAGGACTCTCTGGAGCAGATAAACATGGCCCCTATTGGCACCATGCCTAATGCCAGACATGGGCTGGAGGAGTATAAAGCCCCCCAGCACTGAGCTTAGGAGCCATGGAACTATGTTGTCTAGGATGATGAATGGTGCTTGGGATTTTGGGAGTTGGGGGTGAGGTAGGGTGATGTACGTTCAACACCCTTTCTTATTGCTGAATGCAATCAAATCCTCACAGCAATGCTTTCTTTTTTTATATTTTTAATTTGGGAAGAAACAATGTAAGAGCAGGTATTCCAGTTATTTTGTCCCGATAGCATAATTTTACAGTGCTAATGCCAACAAGCATTAGTTCTCATAGCATTTCCTGCAGATTGACAGAGGCAGCCTTTATGACAAGTAACACTTGCTGGAATAAGCCATTGTTTGCTACTATGGGCCACACCCGTGGAAGCTGGAATAAAGAGGCGAACTAGGAAGGCTGGAGGGCTGACTGAGTGGAGTCAGCTGGAGTTCAGGATGGCTGTGAGGTAGGTGCATGATGATCAGGTGCAAAGTTGTACATCACAGATGTGAGGTGAGATCTCCTAACATTTAGTAATGATGTAACTCCACTAAATGTTCATGTGGGCTTATGTCAGCTGTCCAGAATGAATTGGGTAGGTGTCACATAGTCTCATGTAAGCTGCTGTTGACTGAAGTGTTATCAAAAAGGCAAATATCAGTATTTCTTTAAACATTAGGGAGATTGCTCACACACACACACACAATTTTTTTGTTTTGTAACTCATTTTTGTTAGTATATTTTGTGTATTTGATCTCATTTAAAAGGCTGGCTCCAAGTGACTGAGTGGCCTAATGCACTGCCACTGTGGCCTGGGGGTCACGAGTTCGAATTCCAAAACTTGCCGCTTTGCCATCAGCGGCCCAAGTCTGAGAGAGCACAATTGTCCGTCACTCTTAAGCAATGTTGGCTTGCACAGGCTTCTGTTAGCTAATGCTGTGGAGCTGGGGATCCAACGCTTTCCTCCAAGTGTGTCGGCTACCCGGCAATGCTGCATGGTCGGTAGTTCAAAAAAGGGCGGTGGCTTTGCAATGTTGCGAGCATTGCTAGTGCTAGGGTGAGCTATGAACAGGTGAGTTAATTGGCAGCAGGGGTGTCAAGTAACGAAGGACAAATACTTTGTTACCTTACTTCTATACTTTACTGGAGTAATTATTTTTCAGCCTACTTTTTACTTCTACTCCTTACACTGTCATGCAATTATCTGTACTTTCTACTTTTCTTACATTTTAAAAATAGCCTCATTATTCCTATTTTATCTTGGTTTGTTTTCATTTCAGCTTGTCATATTTCCAAAAAAAAAAAAAAAAACCTATCCAGAAAAATCACGCCATTCAGAAAGTGTGAATTTGATTGTGGTTCCATTCTGAAACCCTATTGGTTTGTAAGTGATCCATCGCACCCGCACGACATAGCAGACGTATGTAGCCTAGTATGAAGATGTCTGTGGCAGAGTTTCTAAGGAACTCGAGTTAAATGTCCCAACTAAGCACCAGATTCACATTTTAATAAAGCTTATTGATAACATTCCTCTGAAGGTTGATTTTTTGCACCATTGCAATACTCTACTAAATTAACTACTTATCGTATTTTCTCTCCGTGGAACACACATTAATGCTCAGTAGTGCACATAGATGCTCCTTTAAAATATCTGATATTACTAAAATGCATTCATTTTCTATGGGTAGATCTGCAGCTGAAACAGGTAATTTAGTGCATCCCAACATTTTTCAACATGATCATTTTAATATAACATCATAGTCATTATGGCTTTTAGAAATGTTTTTGGGAGGTAGGGTAGAAACCAATACTTTTATACTTTTCCTTGAGTAAAAAGCTTAAGTTGATACTTCAACTTCTATGGAAGTCTTTTTAAACCCTAGTATCAACACTTCTACCTGAGTAATGAATGTGAATACTTTTCACACCTTTGATTGGCAGTAAAATCGACAAAAAAATAAACAAATCGAGAAACTTGTCTTGTCCATACAATTGCAACAACTATTGAATGCCCATAACATTTTTGATCACATCAGCATGCACCAGCAAGAAGGGCATAATAAAATTTTGCAATAATTTAATAATGTTTCTTTGCCTCCTCCAACCACTTCCACCTATTACTGAGTGAAATCATCCCGCTGGCTTTAAGAATGTATGCTCTTTAAAAAAAAAAAAAAATGAATGTAATATCAACTGAAATTAAAACTGAAAATGTCCCATTGAACTAACCTCCTTTTCTACAGTCTGAAGTCGGCAGTATGAAACCTGGGTGTGACCTTTGTGTTCTTTCTTTCTTTCAGTTGCGTCATCCCATTCGGTCACCACAGTGATGTCCTCTTTGCCCAATTAGAAACCCCGAAACTTCATACTGCAGTAACCCATGAAGCTACAGACAATGTAACATATGTCAGAAGATAACATGTTTGTCTATAGGATGTCTACAGGCCACAGAGATCTGCAGGGGCCGTGACCTTTGTGAAAAAAACCAAAGCGGGTCTCTGAATGCTGCCTAAGAGCGTGGGCACAATGAAGCCATTGTGGAATCATTCATACTGTCTTGTTTGTTGCTGTGCATTTTAAAGCCCCTCTCGGAAGATCGTAGTGGGAATCATTAGCACAAATACCTCAAAGTTTAAAATACTTTTGTTAACAAATATGCTATGATGAGTCCTGCAAACACTCAAAAGAGCCCCACCCACCTATTTTTTTGTTCTAGGTTTTGTGTTTCTGAATGCTAGTGGTCTTCCAGATCTACCATCTCACATTTATTTTTTTTATTTATTTATTTTTCCAAAATACAGCCATATATAAGACATCTAATCAAGTTCGGTCTGACTTTATGGCATGTGGTATCTTGGCAGCTTTCATCTCCTCTGTGATCCAAACATTTTCTTTCATGAGAACTCAAGCTGAATCTGTGTGTGTGTAGGGGGGTAGAGGACCACTATATAACATAACAAGCCAAACTGCAGTTCGCTAAACCAATTTCTATTTGACTGTCTGACATCCTTGGGTCCTGAAGGTCTCCCCTGAGCATTAATCAGATTTCATCGAGAGAGAGACACACAGCCGCAGAGAAGGTTCTTCTGTGTGTTCAAACATAAATCCTTTTGATTAAATAAGAGCCAGGCCCAATTCTGAGATTAACCCTATAGGTAGTGTTGTATAAGCAAAATAAGACACAACCTCTTCATTAGTATCATTAGAATATGCTAATGAAAGGTGACTGGTAAACCATTTAATTTTAAATGAGGACACTAGTGTTTATCTCAAATGTAAAGTCATTAGACAAAGACAAAGGTGGTTCTCTGGAGTAACATTATAGAAAAGCTATGTTTTGGTTCCATATAGAACTTTTCTATAGATGATTTATTTCTGTAGAAGTCTGTTCTACTAATTTACCAAAAATAAATAAAAATAATAAATTAGATTTAATTATATATATATATATATATATATATATATATATATATATAATGTTGAAAGTGTAAATAGAATCCACATAATGTAATAAATACTGACAATTATTTTTGAACATTTATATATAAGTGGGTAGAAAAACTTGTTTGAGTGCACAAGAATTAAATATTTTTTGATATATTATATATTTTAGATTTTTTTCATACTGTACAAGAACCATTTTGTTTGTTTTTAGAAGTGTAAAAGAACCATTAAGAAATGTTTAATTTTAAGAGTTTACAAGGACTGTTAAAGCATCATTAGGTACGATGATTGGTATTTCTTACTCCTAGGGTCCCCCTGCAGTCAGGAAGTGGAATTTGCTCTTTGAGTCATCTCTAACGCACAGGCTTTACACATGCTTTTCTGGACAAGTTGACATTCATTGCATTTAGCTTAAGCTCTTATCCAGAGTTATTTACAAGGTTACTCGTATTACAGGATCGGGACAGTGTAGTGTTAGAAGTCTTGCCCAAGGACTACTGGTGCAGCACAGCATAGTCACCCAGACCAAGAATCAAACCCCAGTCTCCCATATGGTGTGGGAGTAGCAATGATAGTTGAGAGATTCAGAACCATCTTTGAAAGGGAAGAAGCCTGTAGAGTGACTGAAGAGTAATATTACAAGATTTTATATTTATATTTGGCATTTATATTTATTACAGTGTTGTATTTATTATAGTATTATTTATTAACACTTTAGTGTACACCCTGTACATCTGCACTTCTGGACACTACTGACACTTTACTTAAATATAAAACCAATTAATGCACATATTTATTCAGTATTATCACCTATCTGCTGATACCCACTCCTCCTGCACATTATTCATTCCTTATTCCTTATAACTGCACTGCCATTCATCTCTGGTTGGTTCAAATGCATATTTTTATTTTACATTTATTTTATTTATTGTTATTATTGTACTGTATTAATGTGCTGTATTGTGTAATTGCTACTGGCTGCTAAATGTCCTTTGGGATCAATAAAGTGCCTATCTATCTATCTATCTATCTATCTACGAGTCAGATTTGTCAGCATTCCACAGTTCTCACTAGTCTTTTCCTGCCCGTTTTACCAGAGTAACATAGTGCAGTTTCTACCATGCCTAGCATGGAGTAGCAATGATTGAGACGCTATTCTTTCTATTACAGGTCACCGAAGTCTCACAATGATTCTGAAGCTGCTATTTTAGGGTACAATGTTAGTGTTAGGAGATTTTTTCATAAGAAAAAAATATATTAAGATATATTTTATTATATCTTAAGGCCATACAAGCAAAAAGAAGGGGTTTGAGTTAATGTGCTGATATGAAACAAATCAATTCGGTGTTGTTATTTTTACCCAAATAAAGCATGAGCTGTTAATGATACGTTATTATTTCTTATAGACATAAACTAATTAATTTGCATAACTTTTGCATTGGGCATTATGGCATGGCCATGCAATTCATTTAATTGGCCACTGAGGGGTTGGGGCTTGAGAGTGCATTTCTGGGACTTGGTAATGGATTAGTGTGCTATATATATATTCTGAAGAATTGGTGTAAGTTTAATTGGTTATAATATATTATATTTATAAGTTATAAACCATATAATTATATATATTATATACATATTAGATATATTTATATCATTATTTAAATAAAATATAATATATATTATATAAACATTACTATTTTGAGTCAGACTGACCAAATTTAGCTCTGTTTGTGTCACACAAGGGTTTTGTGTAGTTCCAAAAATGTTGAAAAAACACAGTTCAGATGTATGAAGTGCTGTCTATAATAAAATTAAGTTTGTTTAAACATTTTTTGATTCTATTTAAAAAACCTCTACATTTCAGAGTGTACAACAGCTATTTATGAACCTTTACTAATATAACTCTGCTCAAAAATCTAAGTGTACAGAAGCCATTTGGGAAACCTTTACCTTTGTTGGATGTTCAGTTCTTCGTTTTTCAGTTGGAACAGAGCCTGCACATTATGTGGCTGTTTAAACTTTAAAAAGCTTCCAGGTTGAAGCCGTTTTTCTGAAGGCATTTAACCTTTGTTTAGTCTTGCCAGTGTAAATATAGTGCTTTGTAAGTAGATGTAGCTTGGCTAGCTTCATAGCCTCTATTGTGCTAGAACCTTGAGACAGATTGCAGCTAAGTCTACAGTCACTGTTCTCATTAAAACTAGACTGTGGACGTCCTTGCACTTGAATTACAGAGCGTAGGGATGGCAGGTCTTATATAAGTTATATAAGTTACTTTTGTCTCATAAATAGTTTACATTGTTTCCTTCGCTAGCTTGAATTGGAAAAGAATTGCGGACCCCACTGCTTATATACTACAGGCCCCTGGAGAACCATGGTTTTAATGTTTGCCCAGTGCATCACTCCAAAGAACTCTTTTCAGCACCTTTATTTAAATACTGCAGAGGTAAACTCTCGCCCTCCCTGTTTCTCTTCCTTTTGCTCGTTCTCGTGCAGTGAGACCTTAGACAGAGGAGGGCATTGTGCTCTGCTAGTTGACTGTAATGGACACAGACATGATGATACTACTCCCTCACTCCCTCCACTGTCCATCTGAAGTTCTGCAGCATATCATGTTCCTAAGCTCAGCCACTGTACTGTCCTCACATAACTCTAAAAGTCACTAAAAGGCACTTCTTGCCACACTGATTTCAGCCTCTTAGGCCTCTTAGGAATCAATTGATTTCAAATTCATTATCGGACCATTTAAACAGTAAGCATGTGAGATCTCAGAGCTCTGGTAATAACTTCACAGTAATCCTCCACCAGGACGCCTCATCGGAATTTAACACACAATAAATGACAAGAAATTAGCCTGTATGGTGCCATCTCTTTTTACCTTCTGTGTGGCACAAGAAGGCTAATGTCTTGTCAATTCTTGTCAATCCAGGGTTTTGTTCAGGCAAACATTTTAAGGGAGTATTCCAGACTTCAGAGAAAATGGTTTTATTAGTAGCCTGCTTGCTAATATGGGCTAACAGTGGCAGAAAATCGTGGTCTGAGGTAGGACGTTTTACTGTATTTTGCTCAATTTCAGCCTAAACCATCATAAAACACCCTAACTCTGGCTCTCCTCACTTCTGCACATCAGTTTTATTAGTCTAATGGGAAACAAATGATTGCTGAATGCAAGTAGTAAGCTCCCTTTGCAAATGCTAGTGGTTAACACTGATGATCTCTGCATTCCCTGCAATGACGCATTCGGAGCAAGTTATAGCTTTCGTTTCGAAAAGTAGCAGCAAGGACTCGCTCCAGCATTTGCCGGCTGACTTTGTCCCTGTTTTGCTTCCCGCAGTAATTATGTAGCTCAGGTTTTGCATCCACCCGAAAGACTGCCTCAGCTTGTGCTACAGAAAGCGCTCATCTGTCATGGAAATTAGAGGGTGAATATGAATAATTGTACGCTTCAAGGTAAGAGATGTGTCCCAGTGGCCACAGCGGGCCATACATCTATATAGCGAGCCTTTGATGAATGCTGCCTTGAGGCTCAGATATAAGCTGTTTGAAGTGCGAGCTAAGAAGGAGATTATCTAGGTGCATGTAACAGTGGGGAGATGCACCACTGTCCATGGTGCTGAAACCGCTCGGAGCCTTTCAAATAGTTTTGAATGCTTATTAATTGTTCAGTTCAAACAATGGTTGTGACCTGAAAACGACTTTGCTCACTTTAAATAAATGCACGATTACAATGGATCCTTATATGAGTAACGACCTATGTAAGGACTTTAGATCCATTCTGGGTGATTCACTTGACCCAGAAAAACATGATCAGCTCTTTCTACACTTCTTTCAAGCACACACACACACACACATACACTCACATACACTCACACAGAGCATAAGGGAGGGAGAGAGAGCGGGAACGAGAGAGAGAGAGAGAGAGAGAGAGAGAGATTGTTTTGGTCTCAGAGAAGAAGCAACTGGTTGCCATGGTAACATCAGTACCTCAATATCAGTCCCTGGCAGAACAAGAGTACAAAAGGTTATATATTCTCTCAATAGTGAAGAAGAAGAGTTTAATAATTATCAAATACGTGGCGAGAACAACTGATATTCACTTATTAAAAATTAAACACCTTATGTGATTTTTTTTTTAGGACGCAAAACTTATATAATATACTACAGCTGTGTTAGCTGTGTTTGTTATTCAAGGTTCGTCACAAGAGAAAGTGCAAAGAAAGATTCCAGTAATGTTTGCTGTTGTTTCTGGCACCAAATTATGAGTTCAATTTAATTCAGTTCAGTCCAAAAACATTTGCAAGGCGGTATACAAA
Source organism: Salminus brasiliensis (assembly GCF_030463535.1). Lineage (NCBI taxonomy): Eukaryota > Metazoa > Chordata > Actinopteri > Characiformes > Bryconidae > Salminus > Salminus brasiliensis. Next base: position 8,465,379 of record NC_132880.1, read on the forward strand.
AGCCACAATGACAGTGGCAAGGGAAAGGTCCTTCAGAGGTTGCATGACTATACATTTTTACTAGTCATCATTTCCATTGTAAGATTACATGAGCGTTCTGGGCCATACAAGTGTTTTGGTGGTAGCTTGCGAATGAGGACTAACAGTGGCAGAATCTGTGGTCTGGGTTGGGAGGTCTTCCTGTATTTCACTACATTTTAGTCTAAAGTCACAGCTCTCTGCAACTTTTTACTCATTACTATATGCTAGTAGTTGCATTTAAGCACTGTCAGTAATACTAGCAGTTGCTACTAATCATCCCATCCCATGCATAGCAACAATGATTGCAAATATGATACATTCGCTGGACAGAGAAAACATTCATGCTATCGTGCATTTTTAAAAGTTAGTAAAGAACTTTGGGCTTTGTGTTGAGCAAATCAGGCTGATTCTGAACTTTCTTTCTGCCTGTATACAGTCCAATGTTCTTTAGGCACTGTGTTAGACCAGTCATCCGCAGCCAACAGCCCTGACACCAGATTTGTTAGTTGACTGGTCAACTAGTCGATGGAACCTCTACTCACTAAGACTCAAAAAGGGAACTCATCCTCCTCTGGTGGACACCACACCACAAAAAAGTCCAATAAAAAAGTAATACATTGAAAATAACTCAAGTTATGAGCTTAGTTAAGGAGTAGCTTTGGAACATAGAGTAATTTAAATGACTGATGGAAGACGGAGGAAGAGAGACAAGGAGTAACTGTTCATTAGCCGGTGGTAGTCAGATTAATCAGAGGAAACCAGTGACTCGTGTGAGAGGTTGTCTAAAAGAGTGAGAATGGGAGTTCATTTCAGGAAGTCCATGATAATTATGAATAGGTTGCATACTGAGTATGCTGCATAATCCAAGGGGATGAAACTAGTGGGTGTCCGCACCGACAAAAGCAATCACCATTCTAGACTAACTCTAATGGAGGGAAGACTTAAATACAGTAGATCTCCAGTTTGATCCTGGCAATGCCTATAAGAAAACTATAAGAGCATAATTGCCCTTGTTGTCTCTCAGTGGGTGGGAAGGTCCTCCATCTCCCTATCATAATTTATTATGGTGCTAGTGAGTACAGGCATCTGTTCGCTGATGTGACCGATTTAGCAATAAGCATTCTCCTCCAAGGGCATTGAATTGTCCAATGTTGCTAGGTTATAATGCATTCATTCAATATTGGAAGTTGGTTTTGATGTATAAATTGTAAGTCTGTGACTTTAAATGCTCTGATGATGTTTTACAAGCGTATTTACAACCATATTATTTAGTCTTAGAATGAAACACATTTTTCAGATTTCTCGTTTATGGTGGGTTTGTGAAAAAAAAAAAGAAAAAAAAAGAAGCTAGTTTACATCACTGAGACAGCCCACAGCAACATGTCATAGCCTAGCCTAGCCTAGCATAGCTTTATACACTGTAAAAAGATCAGAAGGACCCTCTTTGGGTCCTCTTGATGTCTAGTCGGCATGGTGTGCGGTTAACTAGCTGAAGAGAATGTAGTAGAGTCTGGCACATTAGCTTTAGCCAAGCCTCGGGCTAGCATATGTTCGCTTCATTGACTTTCCTGCCACTTGACCTCCGATCAGTCCTTCTCCAAGTAGTGTTTCAGCCAATTGGCCTAGCATGAGCTTTGTCCTTTTTTTTAGCATCGTTCCACATTTTCCTGAAGTAGTCGTTGCATTTAGCCTTGAAATGCTTGGTACTCTCATTACTTCCATGAACTCTAGTTATTCTAGAGTCAAGGGAAATACAGTGAGGCAGGTAATATCCATCACCTTCCCAGCTCGGTAGCATTGTGTGATATGATGATCTAGAGGGAGCAGTTGAAATAGCATAGTGAGTAACAAACCTGCTTTTCTCACGGTACTCTAGGGTTCAATTCCATGGCCTTGCAAGCATGCCAATAAGATTCCTTGGGCAAGACACTTAATGCTAGCTTTTTGGATACCTTTAGACACTGTCATCTTTTTAATTTATACAACAATTTTATTTAAATTACTGTAGAGAATAACAGAGCTGCTGTTGTGAGCAATGCTGCTAAGATGTAGGTTTGAATCCCAGCTGAGACCATTTAGAACCTTTTTTCTAGTGCACCAAGGTGCTTAAACGTTGTGCGGCCTGTAGTTTAAATTGGAAGACGACTGCACAGACATGAGTATTACATTGCTTGCATCAGAGGAACAAATGGAATGAATCACAGCACAGCTAGCACTTTTCAACTTCCACACAGTTAGCTCTCAGCTCCACTGTTCATCCAAGTTTAGCATGATTTTGTTTCGAGTTTTCGCTGCAGTTTCAGCACATGAATCACACACGTTTTTCTTCTTCAATTCAAGTGAAAGCATTGTGCTAGTGTTTTCGTTTCCCTAGGCCGCTAGAATACACGTTTGAGCATATGGTAGCCTAATATGGTTTGCTGCCATGAAACAAGGCTCCAGGCATATTACAATATTTCAGTTTGGGTAATGAGGATAGAGCCAGACCCTGTGCGTCCTGTGTTATTTGGCATTCACTCTTATTCGTCTTCATGTTGGAAAAGGCACAGCAAGGGAACCCAGATCCACAGGAACCATCTAAAAACAACTCTAGAGCTTTTTTTGTGTCTGAAATAATGAAGCAATAATTCACAGCGGGTCAAGAAACAGCTAAGCAGCTAATTGCCCAATTATCTCTGGTCGGCTAAAATGGGATTTTTAAAAAAATTACATGGGCTGTAAGTCCAATCAATATGGACATGCACACCATCAAATTATGACTGATGATCTGCACTTCAACTTCATAGGCATTGTTTCATTCCAAATCAAATGTGCTGTAGTACAGCAATAAAAACGGTGTTCGAGCTTCAACACACCGCAATCAATATTAACAGTAATAAATCTTTCCTGCTGCATTACAGTGCTGCAAATTACATTGTTCAGCTAGAAAGATCTCTGATTTACAGTGGAAACACTGAGGAAAGATATTCACTAGAAGCCCTACTGTTTGTGGATGTACCATCTGAAACAAATGGAATATGAACAACTGTTTTTGTTACATTTGCATTTTATTTGAATGCTTTTCTGTCTCTGTTAATGTTAATATAATGACAAAATGCAATGATTTGTATTAGTCATAGAAACAGTACTGTTAGAGTCACAGTGTTGCTTCTGTTTGAGTCACAGAAGAAACAATATTCTCTATAGATGAATTATAGAATGCCAGTTTTGATCTGCAGTAGAAATATTACCTTTTGATCCACAGTCTCTACAGCAGATAAAAGGTATAACTATTGTTAGAGCCACATAAATGCTGCTGATAGTTCTACAGAAGAAACAATATGTTATATTTGTGTACTGTCTAATCTGCATTAAAAACACTATCATTAGATACAGAGTAGAACCAATACTATCTTATCTGATCAACCAGTACTGTTTGATCTGCTTTAGAAATAGTACTATTAGTTGCACAATAGAAACAGAACTGTCTGACCTGCTTAAGAACAGTATGAACAATTTTACAGTAGAAACAGTACTGTCTGATCTGCTTTAAAAATAGTACTATTAGTTGTGTAGTAGAAACAGAACTGTCTAATCTGCTTTATAAACAGAAAATATTAGTTTCACAGTAGAAATGAGACTGTCTGATCTGCTTTAGAAACAGTACTATTAGTTCCACAATAGAAACAGTACTGTCTGATCTGCTTAAGAACAGTATGAATAATTTCACAGTAGAAATGAGACTGTCTGACCTGCTTTAGAAACAGTACTATTAGGCCCACAATAGAAACAGTACTGTCTGATTTGCTGTAGAAACAGCACTATTAGTTGTACGATAGAAACAGAACTGTCTAATCAGCTTTATAAACAGTATTATTAGTTTCACAGTAGAAATGAGACTGTCTGATCTGCTTTAGAAACAGTACTATTAGTTGCACAATAGAAACAGAACTGTCTGATCTGCTTAAGAACAGTATGAACAATTTCACTGTAGAAACAATACTGTCTGATCTGCTTTAGAAATAGTGCTATTAGTCCCACAATAGAAATAGTACTGTCTGATCTGCTATTGTCAGAATGATCTGCATTTCTACTGTCTGGTCTTCTTTAGAAACAGTAGTATTAGTTCCACCATTGAACCAGTACTGTCTGATCTGCCTTCAAAACAGTAGTATTAGTTGAACAGTACTGATTGATCTACTTTATAAACAGTACTATTAGCTCCACAATAGAAACAGCACTGTCTGATCTGCTTAAGAAACAGTATTATTAGCTTTACAGTAGACACAGTACTGTCTAATCTGCTTTGTAACACTTTTTAAACAGTACTATTAGTGAGTAAGTAGAAACAGTACTATTAGTCTCACATTAGAAACACTATGTGTATGTGTATGTGTATATGTCTGATCTGCTTTAGAAACAGTACTATTAGTTCCACCATAGAACCAGTACTGTCTGATCTGCCTTAAAAACAGTACTATTAGTTGTACAGTACTGATTGATCTGCTTTAGAAACAGTATTATTAGTTCCACTGTAGAAACAGTAGTCTGATCTGATTTAGAAACAGTATTATTAGTTCCACTGTAAAAACAGTACTGTCTGATCTGATTTAGAAACAGTACTATTAGTTCCACTGTAGAAACAGTGCTGTCTGATTTGCTTTAGAAACAGTACCATTAGTTCCACAATAGAAACAGTGCTGTCTGATCTGCTTTAGAAACAGTACTATTAGTTCCACTGTAAAAACAGTACTGTCTGATCTGCTTTAGAAACAGTACTATTAGTTCCACAGTAGAAACAGTACTGTCTGATCTGCTTTAGAAACAGTACTATTAGTTCCACTGTAGAAACAGTACTGTCTGATCTGCTCTGTAACAGTACTATTAGTTCCACAGTAGAAACAGTACTGTCTGATCTGCTTTTGTAACAGTACCATTACTTCCACTGTAGAAACAATACTGTCTGATCTGCTCTGTAACAGTACCATTAGTTCCACTGTAGAAACAGTACTGTCTGATCTGCTTTAGAAACAGTACTATTAGTTCCACTGTAGAAACAGTACTGTCTGATCTGCTTTGTAACAGTATTAATAGTTCCACTGTAGAAACAGTACTGTCTGATCTGCTCTGTAACAGTACTATTAGTTCCACTGTAGAAACAGTACTGTCTGATCTGCTTTTGTAACAGTACTATTAGTTCCACTGTAGAAACAGTACTGTCTGATCTGCTTTTGTAACAGTACTATTAGTTCCACTGTAGAAACAGTACTGTCTGATCTGCTTTGTAACAGTACCATTAGTTCCACTGTAGAAACAGTACTGTCTGATCTGCTTTGTAACAGTATTATTAGTTCCACTGTAGAAACAGTACTGTCTGATCTGCTTTGTAACAGTATTAATAGTTCCACTGTAGAAACAGTACTGTCTGATCTGCTTTGTAACAGTACCATTAGTTCCACTGTAGAAACAGTACTGTCTGATCTGCTTTGTAACAGTACTATTAGTTCCACTGTAGAAACAGTACTGTCTGATCTGCTTTGTAACAGTATTAATAGTTCCACTGTAGAAACAGTACTGTCTGATCTGCTTTGTAACAGTACCATTAGTTCCACTGTAGAAACAGTACTGTCTGATCTGCTTTAGAAACAGTATTATTAGTTCCACTGTAGAAACAGTAGTCTGATCTGATTTAGAAACAGTATTATTAGTTCCACTGTAAAAACAGTACTGTCTGGTCTGATTTAGAAACAGTACTATTAGTTCCACTGTAGAAACAGTGCTGTCTGATTTGCTTTAGAAACAGTACCATTAGTTCCACAATAGAAACAGTGCTGTCTGATCTGCTTTAGAAACAGTACTATTAGTTCCACTGTAAAAACAGTACTGTCTGATCTGCTTTAAAAACAGTACTATTAGTTCCACAGTAGAAACAGTACTGTCTGATCTGCTTTAGAAACAGTACCATTAGTTCCACTGTAGAAACAGTATTGTCTGATCTGCTTTAGAAACAGTACTATTAGTTCCACAGTAGAAACAGTACTGTCTGATCTGCTTTAGAAACAGTATTATTAGTTCCACTGTAGAAACAGTACTGTCTGATCTGCTTTAGAAACAGTACTATTAGTTCCACAGTAGAAACAGTACTGTCTGATCTGCTTTAGAAACAGTATTATTAGTTCCACTGTAGAAACAGTACTGTATGATCTGCTTTGTAACAGTACCATTAGTTCCACTGTAGAAACAGTACTGTCTGATCTGCTTTAGAAACAGTATTATTAGTTCCACTGTAGAAACAGTACTGTCTGATCTGTTTTAGAAACAGTAGTATTTGTTCCACTGTAGAAACAGTACTGTCTGATCTGCTTTGTAACAGTCCTATTAGTTCCACAGTAGAAACAGTCCTGTCTGATCTGCTTTTGTAACAGTATTATTAGTTCCACTGTAGAAACAGTACTGTCTGATCTGCTTTTGTAACAGTACCATTACTTCCACTGTAGAAACAGTACTGTCTGATCTGCTTTAGAAACAGTATTATTAGTTCCACTGTAGAAACAGTACTGTCTCATCTGCTTTGTAACAGTACTATTAGTTCCACAGTAGAAACAGTACTGTCTGATCTGCTTTAGAAACAGTACTATTAGTTCCACTGCAGAAACAGTACTGTCTCATCTGCTTTGTAACAGTACTATTAGTTCCACAGTAGAAACAGTACTGTCTGATCTGCTTTAGAAACAGTACTATTAGTTCCACTGTAGAAACAGTACTGTCTGATCTGCTTTAGAAACAGTACTATTTGTTCCACTGTAGAAGCAGTACTGTCTGATCTGCTTTGTAACAGTACCATTAGTTCCACTGTAGAAATAGTACTGTCTGATCTGCTTTAGAAACAGTACTATTGGTTCCACTGTAGAAACAGTACTGTCTGATCTGCTCTGTAACAGTACCATTAGTTCCACTGTAGAAACAGTACTGTCTGATCTGCTCTGTAACAGTACCATTACTTTCACTGTAGAAACAGTACTGTCTGATCTGCTTTGGAAACAGTCCTATTAGTTCCACTGTATAAACAGTACTGTCTGATCTGCTTTTGTAACAGTACCATTAGTTCCACTGTAGAAACAGCACTGTCTGATCTGCTCTGTAACAGTACCATTAGTTCCACTGTAGAAACAGTACTGTCTCATCTGCTTTGTAACAGTACTATTAGTTCCACAGTAGAAACAGTACTGTCTGATCTGCTTTAGAAACAGTATTATTAGTTCCACTGTAGAAACAGTACTGTCTCATCTGCTTTGTAACAGTACTATTAGTTCCACAGTAGAAACAGTACTGTCTGATCTGCTTTAGAAACAGTACTATTAGTTCCACTGTAGAAACAGTACTGTCTGATCTGCTTTAGAAACAGTACTATTTGTTCCACTGTAGAAGCAGTACTGTCTGATCTGCTTTGTAACAGTACCATTAGTTCCACTGTAGAAACAGTACTGTCTGATCTGCTCTGTAACAGTACCATTACTTTCACTGTAGAAACAGTACTGTCTGATCTGCTTTGGAAACAGTCCTATTAGTTCCACTGTATAAACAGTACTGTCTGATCTGCTTTTGTAACAGTACCATTAGTTCCACTGTAGAAACAGTACTGTCTGATCTGCTCTGTAACAGTACCATTAGTTCCACTGTAGAAACAGTACTGTCTGATCTGCTTTAGAAACAGTACTATTAGTTCCACTGTAGAAACAGTACTGTCTGATCTGCTTTGTAACAGTACTATTAGACCACGTTTAGATCAGCAGTTTCTCCTGCAGATCACACCTAAAACATGACTGGCATCGTACTTGCCTCATCTTTCGAGGCCATTAGAGGACGTGCGCGAAAGGTCTGTGAAAGCCTCGATCCGTGACGTCCTGTCCGTAGCGCACCGCGCAGTGCTGTTGCGCATCCAAAGCGCGCACTCCAGCGAGCGAGCGGAGCGCGCAAACGCGCTGAGGACGTCCGAACACGACTATGGATTTCTAAACACCAAAGTGGTCGACCGAAACATCTTGCTTTTGTCTTTTCTGCTTGGAAAACCATCATTACGCTTGTTCTTCATCGTCGTCTTCATTTTTTTATTGTAATGCGCACAATTTGCTGTGGCGTCCCCTCATCTCCAAAAACAAACCCACTCCGTCCCCACCAATCCAAAACCAAGTGTGTTTTCTGACCTGCTTGTGAGCTAAGAGGTGAAACCATGCCTAACGCGAGCGGCACGGGCATCTCCGAGCGCACGACGGACTTGGAGGCGCCCGGCTTAGGCGTGGACAACCTGGTCACGCTGTTCATCTTCGGACTCATCTTCACCCTGGGCGTGCTGGGAAACTCGCTGGTCATCACCGTGCTTGCAAGGCGCAAGTCCGGCCAGCAGCGCAGCACCACCAACGTCTTCATCCTCAACCTGAGCATCGCCGACCTCTCCTACCTGCTCTTCTGCATCCCCTTCCAGTCCACCGTCTACATGATGCCCTCGTGGATCTTCGGCAAGTTCATCTGCAAGTTCATCCACTACTTCTTCACCGTCTCCATGCTGGTAAGCATCTTTACGCTGTCTGCGATGTCCGTGGACCGCTACGTGGCCATCGTGCACTGCCGAAAGTCCTCGTCCATCCGGGTGGTGCGGCACGCGCTGGCCGGAGTGGCCGTCATTTGGGCGCTCTCGCTTGCCATGGCCGCGCCGGTTGCGCACCACCAGAGCATCGTGGAGAGCAAAGACAACAGCACGTTCTGCTGGGAAGTGTGGCCCGACCACACCCGGAGGAAGGTCTACGTGGTCTTCACGTTCATCTTCGGCTACCTGCTGCCTTTGATCCTCATCTCTTTCTGTTACGCAAAGGTCAGTTCTCAACTCAAAGAACCGTCTGAATGATTCACTGGTTCTTTGCAGGGTTAAATGGTTCTCTACAAGAACTTCTCGCATATGCTTAAACGAAAATTGGTCCTAAACTTTCACTAGCACTTAATATAGGCCTGTTTTGCTGAGTGTAAAAACAAGCACTTTAATTATGTGAATAATAATCATAAATGCTTAAATCTGGTTAATTCTGTTCCATTCTATTTTGTATATGATTTAGAGAATACAGGCTTTACGGTGTTTAATCACCTCCACATGGCTTTCAGTGAACATGAGGTTTAATTTCACACTCTGTTAATTTCGCCCTCTATGTGTTAATTAAATTTTTTTGTGTTGCTGGATTGCTGCATATTAGATATCCTGGCAATGCAACACTGCATGTTGATCCAACACAATACAATCCAACTATAGGTTAATCCATCAATGTACAATCCAACTATAGGTCAATTCATTATTGTGCAATCCAAGTAAAGGTTAATTGATCCATGTACAATTCAGGCATTATTTAGTTCATTAATGTTCAAACCAAAAATAGGATTATATATCAATGTACAGTTCAACTATATGTCTATTCATCAATGTACAATCTAACTATACATTCACATTTAATGTGCATCAATGTACTATCTAACATTCGGCTCATATATCAACATACAATCTAGTAACTGTAGGTCAATTTACCAATGTACAATTAAATTACTGTTACATTAATCAATGTGCAATCCACACATTGGATTGCACAGGTCCGTTCATCAATGTATAATCCAACTGTCGGTTTATTTATCAATGTTCAATCCAACTATTGGTTCATTCATCAATGTACGGTCTAATTATAGGTTAATATGTCAAAGTATAATCCAACTACAGGTTCATTTATCAATGTATAGTCCAACTACAGGTTCATTTATCAATGTATAGTCCAACTACAGGTTCATTCATCAATGTATAGTCCAACTACAGGTTCATTCATCAATGTATAGTCCAACTACAGCTTCATTCATCAATGTATAGTCCAACTACAGCTTCATTCGTCAATGTAAAATCCAACTACAGGTTCATTCATCAATGTATAGTCCAACTACAGCTTCATTCATCAATGTATAGTCCAACTACAGCTTCATTCATCAATGTATAGTTCAACTACAGGTTCATTCATCAATGTACAATCCAACTATAGGTTCAGCCATCAATGTGCAATCCAACTATAGGTCCGTTCATCAATGTATAATCCAACTGTCGGTTTATTTATCAATGTTCAATCCAACTATTGGTTCATTCATCAATGTATAGTCCAGCTACAGGTTCATTCATCAATGTATAGTCCAACTACAGGTTTATTCATCAATGTATAGTCCAACTACAGCTTCATTCATCAATGTAAAATCCAACTACAGCTTCATTCATCAATGTATAGTCCAGCTACAGGTTCATTCATCAACGTGTAGTCCAACTACAGGTTCATTAATCAATGTATAGTCCAACTACAGGTTCATTAATCAATGTATAGTCCAACTACAGCTTTATTCATCAATGTAAAATCCAACTACAGCTTCATTCATCAATATATAATCCAACTATAGGTCAATTTAACAATGTACAATCCAACTATAGGTTCTTATGTCAACGTACAATCTAACTATAGGTTCATTTATCAGTGTACAATCTAACTATAGGTAAATTCAACAATGTACAATCCATCTATATGTTTATACATCAATGTACAATTTAACTATAGGTTCACTTCTAATAATGTACAATCTAACATTAGGTTCATATATTAACATACAATCTAACTGCAGGTCAATTCACCAATGTACAATCCAATAACTGTACAGAAGAGGCAAAGTCACATAACAGTGAAGGACAGGTCTCAGAATTGTATGTGACCACCGTTTTAATATTGCTGTGACATATTTTTCTTGCACTGTCAGAAATGTGACACCTCATTGCATCAATATGTGTGCAGGTGCTGAACCACCTACATAAAAAGCTGAGGAACGTTTCAAAGAAATCAGAGGCGTCAAAGAAAAAGGTAAGAGTGATTCAGTGAATCATTCATGCATTAGTTTGAATCACACAATTGTGCTTCTGGTACAGTAAAGGGATCCTTTTATATCCAGAAAAAGTCAAAGTAAAAAGGGTTATTTAGGATTATATCTAGGATTATATAATGTATAAACATATACATTAACACATACATATACATACAAATAATGAAATCGCATTTGCCATTAGAGAACGCATGCAGTGCTTTTTTATCTTTCCCCCTTTTTCATACAACTTAAAAACACATGCTGCGAACACACTTTATGACAAATGGGCCAATTAAAGACCTTCAAGGTGCCCTAGACTGGAAAACTATATTTGCCTTGGCAAGTTGAGTAAGGAGAATTCAGTACATAAAAGTGACATATCGTAAACCTCAAACACACCCCCAAAATGTAGATACATTTAGCTGACTAGAAAAAGCCTTTTGAGGCTAATGGCAAAAAATACTTTGATAGAAAATCAAAGCGAGGCTAAAAAGCCTAAAGGCTATTGAAGCACTGCTCAGCTCTAGGCTATAAGCTAACCCTAGCAGACCCTACTGCAATCTCTTCACATAGCAGTGTTCTTGTTACAGTGCTTAAAGCTATGCTAAGCTATGCAATGCTATCCTGTGAAAAAAACAGCCAGAGTACAGCAGTTTTATAAACCCACCATGGAAGGAAAATTAGGTAAACAGGCTTGTAAAACCACATCTGGGCATGTTTTCCCCAACCATTTACATTTACGGCATTTAGCAGACGCTCTTATCCAGAGCGACTTACAAGGTAACTCGTATTACAGAGGTGGGCCAATGTAGTGTTAGGAGTCTTGCCCAGGGACTCTTATTGGTGTAGCGCAGCATACGGTCACCCAGACTAGGAATCGAACCCTGGTCTCCCACATGGTGTAATAGCTCACTGGCTGCTAGTGGTTTTATCTGTTGTGCCACACCAACCACATAGTCTCATGCAAAGCAGTAGGACATTACCACAGTTTACAGTGTTAACTCTAAATGTCCAGGCTGCCACAGTTAAGTAAATTGGTCATTCTTAAGTACAGTAGTATTTTCTACTAATTATATTAATTAATATTCTACCCAACCAGTTAGTGCATGGCCAGTTTTGCTCTCCAGGACTTCTGGCCATGTATGCAATCTGCAGGAGGATGGGAACTGAATTGGGATATCACAATGATAAGGCCAGTGCTTAGATGTCTATGTCACTCGGGAGCCATAGTTACATTTCTTGAAACTGGAATTCTTTGGGTAAAATGAGTTTCAACATGATGCTGTTTACTGTCATTGTACAAGTACAAGCCTCAGTCAGCCGCAGATAATATAAAGCCTGATCATAATGACTGACTAAGCTTAAACAGACACATCCTATAAGATCTCTGTCTGCTGCTTGTTCACAGACTGCCCAGACAGTACTGGTGGTGGTGGTGGTCTTCTGCCTGTCCTGGCTGCCACATCATGTGGTTCATCTCTGGGTGGAGTTCGGCTCTTTCCCGCTCAACCAGGCGTCCTTCCTTTTCCGGGTGGCTGCGCACTGCCTGGCCTACAGCAACTCCTCCGTGAACCCCATCATCTACGCCTTCCTCTCTGAGAACTTCAGGCAGGCCTACAAGCAGGTGTTCCGCTGCCAGGTTGCCAGCGAGTGTCCGGTACACGACGCCCGTGAGATGAGGAACAAGATGGAGATGATGCCCTCGACCAACTGCACCACGGTTTAACGACATCCGCCTGCCACTTTAACTGGCGATTGAGGCTTGTGGCAGCCCGGTCTGCAGCATATGCAACATAATGAGCATAATGCCCAAGTGTGGTACTGAACAGTAAATAACAGACAGTGTTATCAGTGGAGAAGCCATGGTCTTATTTCTGTCCTGCAATCAAGCCCGCTATCATGCTGTTTCCAACAGCAACCTATGGCCTGTTGTCACTAATGGAACCACAAAATGACCACTTTGGCTTACTTTAGAGAGTGAGGTAAAAGGTTCCGATCAGATGTACTGTTTTACATTACTTTATTGGATGTAGAAGTGCTATATATTGTAAATATAATTGCTGCAAGACTTTATTCTTTGGAGCAATGCCATGGAACACAGGTTCCCAACCCTGGTCATGGGGTACCAGGGTTGTACTTGGTGTGCTTGCTTTAATGCACTCACTTCAACTCTTTGTTAGGGCTTGTAAATTAGCTGATAAGTTGGTAAGAACCAGGCAGTACTTCAGAACCAGGGTTGAGAATCTGAGCTATTGGATAACACATTTTAGGCTTCATTGGAATGCAATGCTGTAGAAAAAACAGCTGTATCACACTAACATCACACTGTATATCATTCAGCTAGAAAGGACAGAAAGGTGGTTCTTCAGTGGCGTCGCTGCAAAGAACCAGAATTTGGATGATGTCTTCAACATGAGACTGTATGACTGTGTAGATGGAGTTCTGAGCTGCTTGTGCTTTGAACTAGAGGGCTGGATTGGAGGGGATGGTAAGGTGGTGGAGAGCGAAAAACGTCCTCACAAGAGACAGACGGCAAATCTTTCCTTTTTCAAACGTCTGATGGAGTTTTTTAAGCATATATGTTTGTGGTTGTGGACAGAAGAAGAAGTGAACTTGTTTTTGCAATCGGATATTAGCTGGTGGACCACCCGTCAAAATGAATCCATTGATGTTGACTGACTGAGCTTGATATGCATTTGAAATGGAGTTTCTCCTTTTTTCTCCTTTCTTATTACTATGTGATTACTGTATACACTATATGTCAAAATGTTTGTGGACACCCCTTCTAAAGAATGCATTCATCTACTTTAAGTTGCGCCCATTGCTGACACAGATGTGCAAACACACACCCACACACAGCTTGTCTAGTCCCTGTAGAGAAAAATTGCCAATAGAATACATCTCTGGAGCAGTGAACCTATGTTTTATGGGCAGTATGGCCTGTTACTCCAGCAAAAACAGGATAAACCTTTAAACTTTTTTTTGTTTGTTTAATACCCTTGATTTTTGAAGAAACGATGACTGAGAAGGTGTCTCAATACTTTTGTCCATATCGTGCATATATAGAAGTACTACAAAAGGATTAATTGAAAAACAAAACAGCATGTAAACATGCACGCGTGTATATGCATTTGCATATGTGTGTGTGTGTGTGTGCATTTATCATTCCCTAGTGTGCCAGTCCATGGATGCACCAGTATGATTTTCGCACTTGTGGACGTTATTTAATGGGGAAATGTCTCTGATACTGTATCTTCATTGAAGAACATAAGCAGAGTGAAGTCTCTCCTTCACAGACGAGTAGTGTTTAATGAAACATACTGGGTTGGGCTTCGGCCCACGCTGCTGTTGATACCGTAGATGCTCTGTACATTTGTAATTGTAGTGCAATCCCTATGGCCTTTAATCTTTATTAAATTGTCCTGAAGTAATTTGTACCTCCTAGATCAGATAAAAGGGTTTCAGATTCATTATCCGCCACATGTTTTCTGACAAGAGCATGCTGTGATGATTGTGTGGATGCAATATAATAGCTTTGTAATGTTTGAACTGCATTTCATAATGTCACGCTTGCTTGGTAACACTTTTCGGGATGTTGTTTTTCTTTTTGTGCTCTTGTACAACGTACTAAAGTTCATGTTTGTGGAGTGTGCCGAGATCCTGTCTTGAGATAGCCTGCACCTCGTTGTCATGGATACACATGGAGTTCAACAGAGGCTCCGAGCACCAGCCCCGTAGTCTTGAGCTTTGGAGTGAACAGCGGGAGAGTTAAAAGGCTCTGTTATTATGTGTGTGCAATGTGTGTGTGTGTGTGTGTGTGTGTGTGAGTAAGTGAGTGAGTGAGTGAGTGACTGAGTGAGTGAGCGAGTGACTGAGTGAGTGAGTCTCTGTGACCGAGCGAGTGATGGGTCACTGTGATCCAACCGAAGAGGGAACTTCGGTAAGCTTCCCATTCTATGAGAGTACATGAGAGTACATGGAGTTTATTCAATATCAAACACAAGCTCCACTCTGCAGTATCTAAATAATGTGCTTCAGGGCATGAGACAAAGCCGTAGGACTGTGTATTGGCAGGAGTCTGTTGACGCGATACATATCATAATACAGGGGTTATGATTCAATATATTTAATATACAAAAACAGACCTAAAAGACATACAATCTGAGTAAAATTAAAATCATCCAATCAGAACACTGGGATCTGAACACTGGTATCTAGTGGTCAGGGTCTAAATATAACACAAAATGAGCCACTGTCCGCCAACAGTTTTTAGAAACTCTGCATTTGCATCTGCATTTGGGCGTGCCAAAGACCATCATGTGAAGGAAGTAGCTGAATTTGCAGGTGTATTAAAGCATACGGTCATATGGGTCTACCAGCAGTGGCAGAAATCCCAATATTCACTGCACTGTACCACCTCTTCTCAATCTATGAATCCTGTCACACACTTTTATGTATTTATAGTGCAATGCCATCTGCAGCAACCTGACATTACTATCACCTGAAAAACACAAGGTGACTAACTTTTTGGACCTGGGAGCTTAGAATTTTTATTTTAAATGTCTTAAAACTTATCATTAAACAATGCACATTTTAGGTTTCTGAATAATTCTAACACTATTTTGAACCAAATCTCTAATTTCAAACAGTATTACAGACAAGGTGCAAAGAACAAGAGGTCCTGGGGGTCCAATTTGGGGGGTCACTCAAAATAAACTTTAAGAATATATTGTGGCTTTATACAGTTCAGTATAAGTATTTGGTCAGTGATACAATTTTACCTCCTCAATGGATTTGAAAAGAAGCAAGGTGTGAATGACAGTAACTTTAATTCAAGGGGTTTAACACAAACAAAAAACAATATTGCATCCAAAATCTAACCTGCTACACCTAATCTAATTCTAACCTAAACATAGGCTAAACTTAAATTAACCCAGAGCCTAACCCTAAAGCTAACCTCAACCGTAACCTAAATTTAACCTTACCCTTCCCCTAACCCAAAACTTCCCCTAACCGTAACCTTAACCATAATGTAATCTAATCCTAAACTTAACCTAATCCTTACCCTACCCTTAGGTTAGGTTAAGTTTAGGGTTATAGTTATGGTTATGGGTAAGGACTGATAACCATAACTATAACCCTAACTCTAACCTAAAGTTAACCTAACCTAACCCTTACCCTTACCCTTACCCTGACTCTAACCTAAACGTAACCATAACCTAATCCTTAACCTCACCCAATCCTAACCTTAAACATAACCAAACCTAAACTTAACCTAAACTTTACTCTAAACCTAACCTTAACCATAACCTAAACTTAACCGAACACCCTACTCTACCCTTATTCATAGTAGAATTTGACTCTCCATTCATTAATTGCTTTTGTAGAAGCTCCATAATAGAGAAAAGCAGAATGCTGTGGTGCTGTTTTCTCAATTATTGTTCTTGACAGGCTGGATACATGCAATGAAAGTGCCTCCACTATGTTTGACAGATGATGCAGTATGCTATAAATAATGAACCCTTCCTTTCCTTCTCTATATTCAGCCTATATGCAATGTAATCTTTAAACACATTGCTTTGGAGGATGGTGCGATTTCAGATTTACTGTCTTGAATAAAAGTCATATATTTCTCATTAAGCCAGATCAGTAAAAGTGGTTTCAGTAAAAATCTGTAAACTTTAGAACACTTTGTTAACACTTGAAACTTGTAAAGTCATGAATTCAGTCATTATTTCGCATTGCAAACATTGTTTAACTCTCTTGTCCTGATCTTGTCCAGAAGCACAGCATTAATAGTGATTCTATCAGAGAGTCAAATCATTGGGCATATGGGTTTGTGTAGCATGGGGAGTTTAAAGACATCATTTACCCAGTTCTCCCAGGGCACCCGACATTTTCCACCATATTTGCAATTGCAGGCTCAAAATCTTGCAGCATGAGCACAGGGATGACTGGCCAATAAGAGTGCAAAAAAACTCTTAGGGGAGGAGGTGGGAAGAACCTGGTCAACAGCAGTCATAGTATAGGAAACTCCATTGCAATTGCTTTAGCTCCCTTTTGGCAAAGACAGGTAATGTACACTTGGTAAATGTATTTTTGTGCTTTGGTTGGGAAATTTCTCCAGGAAAAAATAACATAATTCACAGATCAGCCATAACATTAAATCCCCAGATAGGTGAAGTAAATATCATTGATTATATGGTTACAATTATGATTATATGGTTATTGCAACAGTCAATACATGTGATATACATATTGGGCAGAATGTGAACATTCAGTTCTTAAAGTTGATGTGTTGGAAGCAGAAAGGTCTTGTTGGGTTGTTTCCGATATGCAGAAGTTAGTATCTACCAAAGTAGTCCAAGGTAGCACACATGGCTCATTAATGCAATCCATGGAGGCCCCACCTCAAACCTGCTGCTTATGTGTTGGTGCCAGATGCCACAGGACACCTTCAGAGGTCTTGTTTTTGTGGCATGAGGGGGACCTACACTATAGTAAGCAGGTTTTAATGTTATGGCTGGTTGGTGTATGTAAGCCTTGTATGTGCTTCACTGTGTAGAAACAAAAATGACTTCAACATTAATAAATGTTAGTTTAGATAAAGAGACCATACTGTATAGATTAGACATCTGAGGGCAGATATTTAATATAAAAAACACACCATCATCTGCATAATATATGTGTAAAAGAAATGTTTTCCTCCTTACCACCCAATCAAAACAGTGGGATCTGATTGCTATCTATCAGTCAAGGTTAAAATACAGCACCTATCTGTTTGGATTTACATTTTTTTACACTCTGATTGAATATAATACTATACTGTCCATGAATATATCGTAGGCATTAATGGTAGAAATCAGATTATTTGGCACCTTGTTGTCAAAATCTTTCATTCTCTTGCTTTAGACTAGCATTGCTTCTTTTTTAATCCCTAGTTTCCCAGTATTCCCACATTTAAGTGTCTAGTAAGCACGGAGACAGACATCAAGTACGTGAATCTGAAATGTCAGTGTGTCTGAAAATGTAATTATCTCCCTATTTTATGGCCCTCTACATCCCCCTTGCCCTGCCATTAGGACTTGATCTTCACTCAGTGGTGAATATGAACCATCATTTCATTAATGCGCTCTACCCATTAAGATAAATGACTTCAGGGGCTTCCATTAAAAGAAATCTAATAGGAGCAAAAAACAGTCGCTCGGTAATACAGCCAGAGCACAAACAAAGAAGGCCTAAAAATGGCGATTTTCTCTCTCTTCACCTTGATGGAAGATAATAGATTCTATAACGTTCCCCAGGCTGTGAAAGGTACCCGCTGGCTGCTCTCATCACACATGCAGGAGACCTCTGATTGCTGTGAAGTCTTGAGCGTGACACTCCATACAGTTATTGCTGCTGCTGCTACTGCTGGCTACAGCGCTGCTCTAAACAGCCACTGCCTTAACACCACTATCACAAACTCACTTGAAGAAAGAAATAAAAAAAAAAAAAACAAGCCGCACGACATCTCTGAGTGCTTCGTGAGTTTATTAAAACTCTGACAGCATCTTGCCTAGACAACCATTTCCATCAGGGTCAGTAACACCTACTGCAGCATTTATCACCACAGCAAGCAAGGAGAAGGACTTCCGAGCTTCATGACGGCAGTTGAGGAGAACCTTGTTGGTTGTGTAAGCTTATAATGGGATTATTTCTCTATGCTGATATTGGCAGGATGTTAAAAAGCTGTCATGAACACATATGCCTACAAGGAAAAAAGAAATATATAATATAGCGCTGAAAATTGGCTAACATGGTTACTAAAGTATAGATAGGACCAAAAAAAAAAGTTAAAAGAAGGTAAATCTACCCCTGAATTGAGAGTCCAGTACATGAAGCAGACAAACCGTGAACCTCAAACACTGTTGTCTCTTCATTTAAAAAAAGAAAATCTGGCAACAGAGCTGTAAAACAGGCCAATTCCAAAACCTCTAGATGGTTATGCCCCAAAGTTTATATACACTCATCCCTGCTAGTCGAAGTTAAGCCCTGCTAGTCACAGCAAAGCAGGAGAAATTGTGTTTTTTGATACTTTAGGTACTTTACTGACATCCAAAGCAGGCCTCATGAACACAGCTTTACCTGTGCCAGTGTTCACAGACAGGGAGCTCAAAAAAGCGGCATGTGACAAAGAGTAACCTGTGTAAGCAAGTGGGTATCCATGCTAGGCTAAATCACTAGATGATCAGCTTTCACCACCTTTTCTCTACGATGCTCGCGTCTTTGCTTGTGCCAGTCTCTGCAAAAGTAGAGGTCAAAAGCAGCACACAACAAAGCAAAAGACAGGAAAGTCTGTGGGTGCTAGGCTTAAAGCTAACCCCAGCCAACCAGCTACAATTTCTTCAGCTAGCTAACTGCACACCACGTCAAGAGGACACTGATGGGACAGCAACGGTATCAGTTAAAAAAGACTCTGAAATAATATAAAAATATATATTATTACAGTTGCAGTGCTAAAAATAGGCTCCTGTGAGCCATTGCTGTGCCGTCATTCTGGGACAAAATGAATGAAAATGTTTTTAATGGTGTAAAACTGGGTAAAACTCTTAAAAGTAAGAGTTACTAGATGCTCAATTAAATTTTAAAGTAGCTTTGTTCAAATAGTAACTTTTCTAAAGCCTCAGGGAACCTAAACTGGACATGTCCCTCTATATTATATTTCTCCTATAAACAGGGTACTCTTCACCTTGAATACATTGGTGTAAGCAATCACAAGACTGATGTGGTTCTGCCCTGCCCACAGATATTAAAAACCTATTTGTTTCCCAGCATTTCTCTCTGTTCTAGTTAGAGAAACCCACTGAAGCACAAGCTAGCTATGCTGAGCTACGGCTTACCCAAACAGTACAGCTTGTTTCACTCATTTCTCACCACTCGCACGGTTGTGTTTGGTTTTGTGGCATTGCAGACAGGGAGTATTGGACAGAGGGCTGTCAATCAAGTGTGCTCACTAGAATGGTAGGACCAAACTCAGACAGTTCTGAGATAGGCCTGATTATCAGTTTTAAAGAACCTAGTAGAAGAGTCTTAGAAGTGGGCAGGGGGTGAGCAAGCTTGGCTAAATAGGGCAGTGTTTGGTAATGTAGGGTTTTGTATGTTAGCAGGAGCTTTAATAAATGAGCAGTGAGACGCATAGCCAGTGTAACTGATGAAAAACTGGAGTGGTTTGAACAGATTTTTTGGCTGAACTGTGGAAAAGAATGCATGATATTATTAGGAAAGTCTAGAGAGAGGCAGAGCTGCAGTAATCAGTATGGGAGGATATGAAGGCATTTATCAGACCTTCAACATCTATTATGTTAAGCATGTGTTTCCTTGAACTCTGGTCCAGTAAGTACAACTTTAGTTTTTAGAATTCCCTACAGCTTTAATAAAAAAGTATCAAAAGTATTGGGACACCTGTACATTCATTGTTTTTTTCTGTAATATAGGATACTTTCAAAAAGTTGACCCTGCTTTAGTGAGGTCAGGATGTTGGATGATCACCACCCCACCTCATCCCAGACTTCCCGCCTCAGTATTGGATGGAGCATGATCCATCATTCCAGACAACACAGCTCCACTGCTCCACAGGCTTTATACACCTCTAGCCCAGGCCTGGCATTAGGCATTTTGCTACAAGGTTCCTGTTTATCTGCTCCAGAGAGTCCTATTCTATTGCCAATATTTCTTTACAGGGACTAGACAAGCTGTCTGTGTACATTTGCACATCTGTGTCAGCAATAGGTGCAACTAAAAGTAGCTGATTGCATTCATTAGAAGTGGTGTCCACAAACATTTGGACATATAGTGTACATGTCTTATAGGTAGGGGCTGCCAAAGTACTGGTAGCTGTACTGCTACCATGAATCTGAATGTTATCAGAATAACAATGAAATTGAGGGTCCTGGTGATAAATTATTTGTCAGAGGAGCAATACGTAGGTAATGGAAAGGAGAAGGCCGAGGACAAATCTTTGGGGGACGTCTTAAGCAACAGGGCTGAGGGCAGGTTTATGTGTTTTCAAGGACAAGAAACAGGAGTCTGTTAGTAAAATCAGAGAGAAAGTAGGCAAGGTCAGAGCCAGCTATACCAATAAATCTTAAAGCTGAAGAAAAGCGAGGACACAAGCATCAGCAGAGAGGAGGATATCATTAAGGACATGTAAGAAGGCTGTCTCAGTGCTGTGGATAAAAAAAAAGATTATTATGAAGAATCAAACATGACTTTGTAGGTCTCATATCCTTAGCCGTCTCAGTCGGTCCATTTTTACCTGTATATACTGCATGAAATCACTGATCAAACTGCTTTCCAGAGAGAGATAGTGAGCAGGGCATTGCTTACCAAAAGCACCACGTGATGATTGATCACAGCGAACAATGGTTAAATGCAAAAGTAAATAAACAGAGATCAGTTACAGAAACAATCCTGTGGTTTCATGTCAGTGGGTCAAATATTCTTCCAAAAGTCTGTTTGACACTCCCAGAGAACTGAGAATTGTATGTAAATGTATGTCTTATTATTATTTTTTATGTTTGCAGACTCCCCTTCTGATGAATGCATTCAGCTACTTTAAGGTGCACCCATTGCTGAGACAGATGTGCAAATGCACACACACAGCTAATGGAATAGGACTCTCGGAAGCAGATAAACATGAACCAGGCATGGGCTAGAGGCGTATAAAGCCCCTTAACATTAGGCTGTTGAGCAGTGGAACTGTGTTTTCTAGAAAGTTGTTTGTTTATTACCATCCAATACTTTTAGGATGAGTTGGTGAGTTGTGGTTGAGGTGAGGTGGTGATCATCCAACTTTCTAAACTCACTAATGCTTTTGTCACTGAATGCAATCAAATCCTCACAACAATGCTCCAAAATCTAGTAGTAAGACTTGTCCATAAATGCTCTGCTTGGTTTGCGCAAAGGATGTCTTCTGTTACTGTTCCCAAAAATTCTACTTTGATTCATCTATCCAAAGCACATTGTCCCAGAGGTCCCGGCCTTTGTCCAGGAGATCTCTGGCAAACTTCAGATGATTTCTTTTCTTGACAGCACGGGTTTCCTCCTTGCACAGCTCCCCTGAGAATTAAACCTGTTTGGTCTCTTTCTGATAGTAGATGCTGTGCATTGACATCAAGAGTGTCAAGAGCTACCTGTAGGCCTAGTGATGATATTTTAGGCATCTTGCTGTCTGCTCTTGGGTTGGACTTTCTAGGATGGTCCGATCTGGCCATGTTGCCATGTTCTCCACTTGTAAATGTTCCACTTTGAGGACAGTGGAACGGCCAATTTCTGATTGTTCTGAGATCTTTTAAACCCCTTCCCAGACTCATTTGTATCTACAACCTTCTTTTTGAAGGCCTCAGAAAGCTCTTGGATCTGACCATGATGATCTGCACCACTCACGTCAACAATCAAGCCCAAACCAAATTAAATGTCTGAGGTTTAAATAAGACAGGCTACTCCGGAATCCTCCCTAACCATGTCCTGGTCATCTGCAGCTGATTCTCATTTTAGGCATTTAAAGAAGAAATAAATGTGGGGGTATTGTTACATTTTCCAAGAAAATCTCATTTGTATTAATTACATTTAAGAACTTTTCTAAATAAGATTTGTTCAATTATATGTGTTTAGCTGCATTACCTCCATCTCTCAATATTTTTCAAACGAAGATGAAATGTTCATGTGTTTAGTTGCAATAAAGAAGACAAAGGTTGTTGTGGGGCGTCATTGTTTTTTTCTTATGACTGTAAGTAGAAAAAAAACCCTTAGGGTTCCTTATGATGTTTTAATAAAATAAATGGTTCTATATAGAACTGTTGTGACCCAAAGTATCATTTGGATGCGTAAATAAGTCTTCTGTATGAGAGAAAACCTGGCACTCTGTCTTATATGGATCTTTAAAAAATAGAGGTGGTTCTATACAGGACTGTTTTCTTATGTTTCTTACATTTTTGCTAAGAGTGTAGAAAAAACAATGTGTTCTGGTTTGTTTATTTATACATGTATCTGTTGTATGTGCAATATAACACTCCTCCAGTAGAGGTCAGCCTTATCCAAGGTTTCATTGAAATCATTAGACTCATCACTCATATAATTTTAATCGTTACTAATTACTGTACATTCAGCTACAACACCCGGAAAGCTTCTGCAGAACATGTCAGGAATGCAGTAACCATGGAATACCCACATAAATAAATACTAATAAATATCTCTATCTCTCTGTTTCTCTCTTTCTCTAGCTATCTCTCTCTTTCACACACACACACACACACACACACACACACACACACATCCATATGTTAACTTAAGCCATACTAATCAATACATTTGCAGTCAATAAACCGTGCATCTGTGCTGGAGTTCTAGCTGAAGTACCTGTTATTATTCTCACTCGCTGCCAAGCTCTAGATTATCCCATAAGGAGCCCTTCCCCTGCCATCACGACTGTCATAAACAATACACACTAATGAGATATAAATTGACTGCATGTGAGAGGATGCCATTTCCATCCCGCATGTTAAAACTGTTTAACTGCAGATCAGCATTCATTTATTCTGTAGGATATGAAGACGGATAGGGTGAAGAGGCCCAGGCACTCATGTGCAAAGTCTTTTTTTAGGTTGTGTCAATATCATTAGATTTCATATATGCCATATGCTGATGTTTCGGGGTGTGACCACATATATGAAACACACTCTGCCGTGTTAAACAGCTGATTACAATGCACAGGGAACATGTTAGAAATGATACACTGACACATATCTAAATAAATCAAATGAAGACTATGTGTGTGTGTGTGTGTGTGTGTGTGTGTGTGTGTGTGTGTGTGTGTGTGTGTGATTCAGCTATAGCCCATCGCATAAACAACCAGCTATAGTAGATTACAGCCTGAGAGAGAGAGAGAGAGAGAGAGAGAGAGAGAAGAATAAAGAATGAAAGAAAAAGGGAAGATGTGAAAATAAAAAAGACACAGAATGAGTCCAAATAATATCTAAGAAAGAAAGACAGAAAGATAGAAATCAATAGGGTGAAGTAGAAAAGACAAGAAACAAAAAGACAAAGACTGAACCACAGATAGAAATAAAGAGATACATAAAAAAAGTATTGCAAAAATTCAAAGACAAGACGTGAAAAATAACTGAAAGAAAGAACCACAGAAACAGAAAAAAGTAAATGAGGATAAAAAGGAATGAACAGTAAAGTGAGAAAGAAAGAAAGAAAGAAAGAATGAAAGAAAGAAAGAAACAAAGAAAGAAACAAAGAAAGAAAAGAAGAAAGGAAGAAAGGAAGGAAGAAGGATGAAAGAAGGATAGAAGGAAGGGAAGGATAAAAAGGGAGACAAAGAGCAAACGATAATGAAACAGAAAATGAAATAAAGTTAAAAAAAAAAGACAAAAGACATGAAAAGAAAAGAAAGAATTAAAAAAATTAAAATTAAAAAGAATTAAAATCAAAGTGAAAATTAATTGAAAAAACAACATCAGATAGAAACAATGGAAAAGAAAATAAGAAACAATGAACATAAAAATACAAATTAAGAACAAAGAAAGGAAATAAAGAAAAAAAGAAGGAAGAAAAAGATGGACATAGAGACAAAAAGCAAAGGACAAAATAGAAAAACACAAAAACACAAAAACATAACGTAAATAAATCAATAAAAGAGAAAAAGAAAGAAAGAGAACGAGAATGACAGTGAAGTATTATTTCAGAAATGTGAAAGAATGAACAGCAAGAAGAAAGAAAGACAGAAGGTGAAAGAGGATGAAAGAGAAATGCACGAAAGAGTGGAAGAACGAGTGAAAGAAAGACGAACGATATGAAAAGAAAAAGAGAAAAAATGACCAATGGAAAAAAAAATGAGAAAGAAAGAAAAGGAAATGGAATAAATGAAAGAAAAAGAAAGACAGAAATCAAAAGAGAAAAGAATGAGTGTAAAAAGACAAAAGACAAAAAGAAGATGAGAAAAATGAACAACAAAAAAAGAAAGAAGGAAAAATTGAAAAAAGGCAAAAAGTGAAAGACAATGAAAAAGAAAGTGAAAAAGGAAAAACAATAGAGAAAGAATGATGGAAAGATGAGAAAAATTAGGAAAATTTTAATTGATAGAGTGAGAAAGAGAGAAACAAAAGGAAATAAAGATTTGGATCTTTTTCTTGCAAAGGATCTAATGAAATGTGTAAGGCATGTGTCAGATGACTGAGACTGAAAGAGAGAGAGAGAGAGAGAGAGAGAGAGAGAGAGAGAGAAATGGGGGAGTCCTATTCCAGAGCTGCCAGAGATATGATCAGCTTATTTCAGGGAGGATAACCGTGGCCGTGTCTTCCTGAATGAACTTTGAAAGAAGTAAATTGTAAATATTGATTTCTGCAGTGAACTGTCAGTCTCCTTTAGCTGAGATTATGCCTGTCATCATCTCTTGCCTAGAAATCCGAACAAATTCAGAAACTGCTGACAAAGGGGGTCATGGGCAATTCCATTTTGTGAACAAGTGAGGAAGGCTTTATTTACCCGTCACTGGGAATGCTTGTTGAATTTGATCAGATAATGGTAGAGATCGCGTCGAATTCGAAAATGAAACCAAGCGTGACCTAACACCCAGGCCAAGGCTCTTCTGGACGCATCCAAGGCTCTAAGACAAGCCTCAGCTGGGCTCTCAGCATCTATTTTATTGAGCAAGAGAATGAGCAGAACATCAAGCTAAGCTTTGGCCTGAAAATAAAAAACACTAACCCCACTTTTTAAGGGGTTAAATAAGGTTTTACTAAAGTGAGTTGGTCACATTCACCAGGATGGGAATCTCAAATGTGTGTTCTTGCTTAGGCACACCTATAGTCTAGAGCCAACCCCGCTGTTACCAACTAAACAATCCCAGTTGCTAACAGTGTCGGGGAGTCCTGTTTGTGCTAGGGTAAAGCAGCAGGCTGGTTATGTCTTAAAATGCTCGACTTTGTCATTTGAAGCTTTTGATGTACTGAAGTAATGAACGTATGCGTAAAGTCGTGACACTGAGTTTTCTGGTGCTTTCTTCTTATCTACTCTTTCAGCGAGACTTCAGTGACCTGCTCTGTTGATCTCAAATTTAATAATGATTAGCGATAAGTGGCTACTTACGCAAGCGAACAATGACCCTTTCCTTTTCTCGTAACCAGCAAATGTTGATCTCAAGGTAATGGAACCTTGAGTTTGCAAGGACCAAAACTGAGCAAACACATCCTTTTTTTCCGCAGCCTCCACAATTCACTCATGTACTGACGTTTTATTGTGAGCAACAGCCAAAGTGCCATTGCTAGCACTTTGTTTTGTTAGCATGTGCACATCCAGGTCTCATAACATTAGGTCCAATCAATGCACTGCTCTTTTGAATTACTGCTCGTGGGCCACGCTCGGGAAGGCTCATTTGCGAGCGGTCGATAGTGGAGAGGGATTGGGTGCAGATGGAGCAGTACATCAAGCCAGTCTTGATGGGGAAATCATTGAGGTCAGTGCTGAGGAGGCTGGAGGTTATCAGAGGTAGTTAGACTCCTGCAACTTCATGGCCTGTAGAACAGAGAGGATGAGAGAGAAAAGCTCACTTCTGGGCTCTACCTTTAACTTGCTGGGCTAAGAAATATGTCCAGCATACTTGGTCTTTCATTAGGCTAGCTGTCGCTGGCTGGCATCTGGGTGCACACATCTGAGTTTCAGGCAGGGTTGTTGCTGAATATTTGAGGGCCCTGAATGGCATCCTTCACTTTGGGCCCCACTCACTTCTTTTGTACCCTCGTTTAGTACCTGGTGCTCTTTTGAACTAAACCTGGTGCAACATTCCTGATTTTCTGAGACATCAGAAAATATAGTCGAATACAGTCAAATAAACAAGAGGGTTCTTGGCTCATTATGCAAGAAACAGCCCTGGTCTCAAGGTTTTGCTTAAGGTCCTTTAAGTCTTTGGTTTAGTCTTAATCTTTTCCCTCAGGCTGTGTCAGCTCATGGTAGACTAGCATAAAGTAAACAGGACCGGATAAGAAGTAACAGCAGGTTGCATATTTATATCTAGTTATGCCGTTTTTTTCTGGGTGTTCTGGATGTTATGACTCTTTAAGACTTGAAGGTAGTTGAATAATGAGAGTTCAGCCCGTGGAAACCCTATACAAGTAAAACACAATGGCTTCTTTAGGAGAACATGGAATCAGGGCTAAAAAGCAACAATTGGAGGAACCCAAAGTACATTCGCTGTGCGTATGTGACCTTTGTAAAACTACTAATATCTGCTATCCAGTACTATAACCATTTATAACCATAGTTGGGGTAGCATTGTGGGTAACAAGACCACCTTTCCCATGGCAGACAAGGTTCAATTGCCAGACATCCTATCTTGTAAAAACTAATTTTCGAGTTGGCTCTACATTTCAAAGCCTGGTTGGTTCTATATGAAACTGTTGCCTTCACCGAAGAACCCTAGAAGAACATTCTAAGTGTGTAAGGGATAATATGGTAGGATATGTAGGATATGAGGCCTTATAAAGTTATACATTGCTATACTATTCCCTGGAACCATGTACAGCAAAGCACATTCTCAAATATGCTTGATCATTAGTAAGGTCACTAATAGTTAGGCTAAGGCTAATAATCTTTATTAATTATTGCCTGTATGCTGTACATGATGACCTATCATGATCTATTTCCAGCTAATTGGATTCAGTTTGGAAAATGACATTGCATAGGTCAGTCCTCTCACTTGTGCAGTCCCTTGCCAAAACACTTTGTCCATTATGCACGATTGATTAGATTGTGTTGACAGGATTTAGGATGGATTTTTGTCTGTTTTGGTAAATGACTGTGGTAAGCAGCTGTGTTTGGACTTCTGTCTAAATGATTAACGCAAAGGACAGTGCCTGAAGCACCATGTGTCCTTTAATTACCATTTACATACTAGGTTAATCATTTTTGGCCCCTTCAGTTCTCCAGTTTTGTGTCAATGCCGCTCTGCTAAAGTGGTGCTGATTTAGGATGATCGAAGCTCAAATGGTCATCGTATTTTAACATGTCACCGTGTTTGGGTTTGATCCGGATTCAATTAGTGCCAAGTACAAATGGGTTGCTCTGTAGACAGCCCATAATTTAGCCACATATGCTGCTAAACAGTCAGCAACCCCATATTTAAGATCTTAACTTGCTTTGATCGTAATGTCTTTGTTTATAAGGGGACGAATGATGCTTAACAAAGGATGTGCTGCAGACTTTTTAGTTCCTTTGCATTATTCAGTATTGGAGTGTAGTACTTGCATAGCTTGCCCCCAAAGCCATAAGGAGCCCCATGAGCCTGTAGTGTGGTTTGTTTTTGTTGTAATTTTTGTTAATAAAAAGTTTAGTTTTTAGTCAATATTGTATTCTTCCTGTATATTGCCGTTATTTTTATTTTTTTTCTGGTCAAAAATACACTAGAAACTGCAAAAGTTGACTAACATGATGATGTTACTTAACAAACTTGTCAAACTAGTAAATTAACTGTAAACTAACAGATAATCCATAAAATAGTACATCAGTTCTGAAGCTCAAAAGTAAAATTTCAGCAGTTAATATTAATATTAGAATATATAACTTGTAAGTTAAGTCCAATGAACACATATACTTAAGTTAAATAAATAAATAAAAAATTAAAAAAACATAAAACTGCAAATGTTTACTGTTTAGTTACAATCATTAATACAATCATTAGTATTCAATTATTTAAGTATTATTATTAAGTAAAACATCTGATTATTAAAAAATGTCAAATTGTCTAAAGCTTTGTAGCAATATATGATATGATTTGCTGTGCAAGTATGAAGTATTTAAGTTATATAAGTTTTTTTTTTTTTTTTATTCTTGCATACAATGTATTATAAGTAAGGGTGGATGAGGACCACAAGTATAATGTTCTCAATTTGGGGCCCCCAAATATTCAGCTGAAGCTTGTAGATAATATATACTGGTGATAGGTTTTAGAAAGTTAAACAACTGTACATATGTACCATCATAATGCTAAAACTCTGTGGCTGTTGACAATTTTACATTGTCTGCATGTAGCTTGCACCGTCTCTCTCTCTCCCTCTTGCTCTCTCTCTCTTTCACTCTCCCCCTCTCTGGTGCCACGTTTGCCCTTTCCCACAAAAAGACAATATGAGTGTCGAATTTATGGCCTCCTAAAAACGAGCTGACCTGGTTTCATCAGCCGTTGCACACCCCGGGCACGTAACAATGACAAAGTGAGAATGTTTCCTCACGATTAGCAGAAAGGGTTGCGGTTAATTAGTCAGATCTACGTTTATTGTTCCATTTGCACATTTTGGACAGACTGATCGTTATTAATTAGGGTCACCGTTCCAAATGAGGTGAACAAGAAGGCCCTACAGCCATATGAAGCACGCCGGAACCCGGCTTCCAATTACCTCTGTGAGGCATTTAGTGCTGTAAAGCACTGGCACCATCTAAAAGCTGCATTAGAATTAAAGAGGCACACTCATAAACCCCCTGATCAGGGCTTTAACTGGCTCACTGGGTTTATAAGGAGTGCCATTTGATAATGCTCTGCTAATGCATTTTTAAGTGGCCCTTTACGCCCTCGCCACCCAATAAAGTGGCTTAAAGACTCTTAACAGGAGAGCACTGAACCCAATAGCAATATTAGGATTGCAGGGATTTGGGATTTCATGCATTAGGAGAGATTCCAGAATGAAAACTCTGAAGGATCTTTGTTGGTACTGCTTTTGTGGTACATTCACAGGTTCAATAAGGACATTTTGGGGTTCCATCTACCTTATATTGTGTCTCTGGGGGTTTTAACTTTATCACTTACTTTAACGTACAGTGGATACTTCCTGAAATTAATGTATTTTCTTCCCAATTAAATAATTCCCAATTTCCACTTAATAGCTAGATCTTCCACTATCACACAATGCTACCAGAGCTAGGAAGGTGAAAGCTAGCGTGAATCCACATTTGTGTTGAACTGCATCTAACACAACATCATTGGACAAATGAACATGCTTGGTGGGGAACACTAATTGCCAATGTTTTTAACCCCTATGGCCCACCGAAGGGACAAATGTGTCACTGCAAAACCGTTAGCGAAGAATGGCCCCACCAGTTTCTACAGAAGTCCCTGTAGTAATACATTGTAATGTGCAATAAGCCTTGCTGGGGGTTAAATGAGCTAGCAGACTACAGTGACTGGTAGAAAATGTGGGCCATCCAACCCACCTAGAGGGAGTGAGGCCAATTATGTCTTCTGTACTGCCAACCATGAGTGACTGTGGCAACACGAGGGATCAGTCTAATGGATGCTTAGATGGCTGCACCACTCAGCACTCTAAAGAACCATGGGTGTAAATAAAATGATAAAAAAAAATAAACGTGAAGAACCTTTTACAGAAGCTTCTATATCATGTAGAATTGTTTTCGTTAAAATCCAGGCATATAGTAACTCTTATATTTGAGAGCGTCTAGGATTTGTCAGCTCAGCCTTGCCATGTCAACTACAAAGAGACATTTAGTTTCCCATCAAAGGCTTTCACAACACATTTTTGAGGCATGCTCAAAATATGAGGTGGACATAGTAATTTATTGGTTATCTCTTCAAGATTGAAAACTAAATATCAGAAAATTAACAAAATAATAAAAAAATAAAAACTTGTAGTGTAGATTGGCAGTTAAAATTTAGATTTTAACTGCCAATCTTGGTGACAAAATGTAATATTAAAAATAAAAGTCCCTAAATTATACTTTGGCTTTGATATACAGTTTAATAAAAACTTTTACCTGGTAAATCAGTGAGTTACCAGGGTTCCATCCTGGAATGTTATTAAAAATACTATTATTTTTGTCACTTTTGTTCATAGAAAATATATGTTAATTTACCCCACCCAGTATATTGTCGCTGTCCAATGACAAATATGTATGTCCATAATGGTGACTTCACAGGAGGTTAACTTTGAATGGAAAGGCAATGTAAAAGAAGAGTTTATTCTAAGTAATTCAGAGCAGTTCTACTGGTCTTTTTATCCAGGATTATTTACACACGGTACAGAACAGCTAAATGTTTAAACAATGGAGAAAATAAAAACATTTTATATGGAGATACATGGTTTTCTTTAGACATCAGCGATATGCTGTACAGAAATATACAGCAATTCTCTAATGTCATTAGCAAGATCCCATCCAGGGGTGTGCTGTTGGATATGTAGGGTGGACAGAAAAATGTAACAAGAAAAAGGAACGCAACTTGCTGTCTGAGCTTTCTCAAAGAGCATCCCTCCATTACCATACCACAAATCAGCAAGCTTTAAACTGATGGCTGCATTGAACCCTAGACAGGGACATAATTTTTTTGCACTCTGAATTTCATGTTTGTTTATCTTTCATTCAATTAGAACTTTTTTTGCCTAAAGTTTCACTGGCACATTTGGGTAAACTTTGCCCACCCAGCCCTCATGTTATCATCTTTATGTTTTCAGATATTAAAAATTTCCAAAGAACCATGTTTTGAAAGATGGTTGTTTTATGTAACTTCACAGTACTCATCCCACAAAACAAGTATATATAAATAATAATACATAAATATATGTAACAATAACTGTTAATTGCATGGGCATTTGTACAATATGCATACTAGTAGTTTCAAAGAGTTTATACTATATATTCTAATATATATTATTAATTATTGCATATAGTTATATATTATTCTGGAAAGCTTAGTGAAATATTCTCACCCCATTATAAACCATAAAAACATCTTAATTATGTTGTTTACAAGCAACAACTTCATAATGGTATGTAATTACTGCACTAATGGCAGCGGCTTTGTTTATATAATTAAATGGGGCATCAGCATGTTTAGCAGCTAAAACCTTTAATGTAAGTTAACAGTTACAGTATTTCATTCCATGTTTAATTTTGGAGCATATCTGTCTGCTCATCATGACATGTTTAATATGTAAAAGGAATTTTCTGTGTTCAAAAATGGTTATATAAAAAAACAACAAAAGAATGGAGACACTTTTCTTGACAGTAATGATACATGCATATATACATTTTATGCTTGTTTAAGGATATGATACAGATTATGCAATTACAAATGTAGCTACATATAATACAGTTTTCAGTGACAATATCATGCTGTGAAGGAAATACTAAAAAATCACTCTATTTTAGTTTCCTTTTTTATGAAATAAAAGTGCCAAAAGGGTTCTTAACACATGCCATAGAAGACCCAATTGTGGTTTAAAGACTAAAAAGTTTAAAGTCTACATTTTCTAATATTTTACTGTTCATAAGATCTAGGTATGATGTTTATGTGGATTGATGTAACAAAAACAGGTATTTATTTTTACATCAGTAGTTTCTAACTTTTTTCATATTGTCTCTTAGAATTAGACAGGCTATTGGTCTTACTGTTAGACACGTATGTAAATAATCTGTTCTGATTGGCTGTTTTGTAATGTGCTTCAGGTTTAAAACAATAATTCTAATACATTCAGGATTGCTGCTGAACCTTTGCAGCTATACACTATATAAAATAAGAAAAGATGATTTGAATTTGATTTTTTTTTTCTAAAACAAAGTTTTTTAGAGAACCAGCAGTGGTTTCTCAACTGCAATGTTCAAAGGACCACTTCTGATATCTATATTTAAGAGTGTATACAGTGTTATAGGTTGGTCCTTTTTCGGAACAGGTTACTGGAGTGGCGTTGGCTGGAGTTAGTGACATGTCCCTGATGTCTTTAGAGAGCCTATTAAAATATGGAGGTAATCATTTTTCATACCATGTGGTGGTGCTGCAGCCTCACTCTTAGCCATTCTGTTTTGCAGTTTTGATCATAAAGGAGTTTAGAACTTGTGACTGCAAATAACACAGAGATGCAAGAGATCAAAGTTCAACTACAGTGTGAAAAACAGTGCTTTGAATCCATATCATTCAAATGTATTAACTCAGGCACATTCATACAGTACATTGCATCGATTCTTGCCAATAGTAAGTAAACCAGCACAATAAAGGAGTAACCTACTGTATGTGCCACAGATTCATGCACATTTGCATTACCATAGTATATGTAGTGTAGAGAGCAGATGTGCTCTGTGGAGCTATAACCTCGAATAGAACCCCTAATTCTTTTATTTCTAGTCACTGAATTTTATTTAGTTGTTTAGCAACCACTAAAACGTCCATCTAGACCTAGCATCCACCAAAGATGCTGGAGCAACCATTAAGCAGCACCACAGCAACCACCTAGCGACCTCGTAGCAACACCCTGGCACCACCTGATGTAACATAGACCATAGACCTAGACACACTATAGCAATCACCTAACAGCATCATCATACTAACACCATAGTAAACACTAGTGATGCTGTACCAACACTATAGCACTCACCTAGTAACCACTTAACAATTCCTCAGCAACCACCTGAATTAAGATAGCAATTATGTAGCAACAATACGGCAAACACCTATTAAAAATAGTCTCATCCTAGCGACCATATAGCAAAAGCCTAGCAACTGCCTGGTAGTGGGAGCTACTTAAGCTGTGCAATTAGTTATTTCCTCCAGGAAATAATAAATATGGGGTCCCGCTAAGGATTTATGAACATGTCCATTACTTTGAAAATCTGTCAAAACAATCTCTTATGCAGTTTTAAAGCCCTGTAGATTTTTTTTATAGCTCTCAAGAAAAAAGCCAATTTCCCAAAAGCCTCATAGTGTTCAGATTATTTTAACTGTTACGCTGGGTGT
This sequence comes from Salminus brasiliensis, assembly GCF_030463535.1. Taxonomy (NCBI): domain Eukaryota; kingdom Metazoa; phylum Chordata; class Actinopteri; order Characiformes; family Bryconidae; genus Salminus; species Salminus brasiliensis. Next base: position 8,499,073 of record NC_132880.1, read on the forward strand.
TCAATACTCACTCCAGCATCCCGCCAAGTGACACATTCACCAAACCAGGCCCTGACCGTTTACACCCATCCCCGTGCTGATCGACACGTCTGGACTCCAGCGAGTGTCTCTATTGATTGAGAATGAACTCGTTCAGTGAGTGATGAGGCCAGGTTGTTTGTTGATTAATATACAGAGTGCCGTGGTAGGACTCCATTATTCAGGAGAATGTCACTTTCCATATGATTTACAATCTGTGTTTTTTCATGCAGGGACTCCATTTCTATCTACAGTGAAGATTATACAGACATCTTTACTGTTAGAGGCTATTCATATGCCTGGAACAGTATGTAGACGTGCTTCCAAAAATAGGAAAACTGTGCATAAACAAGTGCATATAATAATAATCTCAGGGTTCAAAGATTGGTCTCCTATGGGAACAATTTCCAACCTGGTCTTCACATTTACTCTATTTTTAGTTAGAAAAACACCTCTTAAGATGTTGAGGTGTTTAGAGAGCTTGAATGGACCTAAAGTGTGGACTAGCTGTGGGGGCATAAGGCTTAAGTGTACTCGAAGGCAATCTAAGGCTAATCCATTTACATTTATGGCATTTGGTTGTTGACGCTCATGTCCAGAGTGACTTACATTTGAACTATGTTACACAGGTTGGAGATTGTGGCATTAGGAGTCTTGCCCAAGAACTCTAATGGTGTAGTATGGTGAGCTTGCCCAGCCAGGGAATCAGACCCTTTTCTACCATGAGAATCTCAGTGTTGTTACCCACAACACCAACCATACTTAGTATGCTCTAAGCAAAAAGGGGTTATTTGACTCATAACAATATTGGAACACTTTTTGGGGTTTCCACCCATGCGAAGACACAGGCAAAGAATCCAGATGGTCTATTACCTTCACTGAAGAACCCTTGAAGAAGCCTTTTTTTCAACAGTGAAGCAGCGATTACGTTGGCAGTGGCAGAGTGCATCAAGAGTGTGGTAGAGTGCATCAAGTTCAAAACCACAAGAGTGTTGAAATGCACGGCGCACCAAATGAATGAGATTAGATTAGAGGCTCAATATCCGTATTCTTTCAATAATAGGTTTCGTCACAGACCAAAGCTTTCTCAGGCGGCTAAGCAGGTGGACTGGTCTTGTAATGAACTTGACTCTTGGTTCAAATGGTGCCACAAACTGTTCTCTGAATGCTGAACGATGCCATAGAAAAAACACTTTCAGCTAGCTAAAGAACCACGTTTGAAAATAGGTTTGAGATCTTGAGTTAAAGATCCTGAGGACATTCACACAATGTCATGGTTCTAAGCAAATAGAAGAACCTTTACCGTATGCAGACATTTTCAAAACATTCTTTGAAAAGAAGTTGTTAATTATTAGAATTTTTAATTGTTAATATTTTTTTTCAAATTGTTCTTCTCTGTCTCTAACAAAGTGAAGTATATCATGTTTTTGTAGTGCTTTCTAGTGCAATTCCTGTCAAATAACCTTTTATGATACTAGAGGCCGAAATAAACATTTTGTGGCTGTTTATAAAGAAACAGCCACAGATTTTTTTTCTAGAGAACCAAAATATGCCATTACTCCAAATGAATTTGTTTCAAATCAATTCAAACTAATTTGTATATTTAAAAACATATATATATATATATATATATATATATATATATATATATATAAGCATAATATCATATGCAATATATAAAATATATAAATAGGCATTTATTTATTTAGTTAGTTAGTTAGTAGTTGATCTTGACTACTAGGTGATTTCTTTATTAATTTATACAATAAAAAAAATAAAGTTTCTCCTGTCAAGACTAGTCTTCATATAACAGAGAAATGCAAATATTATTATTATTATTATTTTTAACTATTCTATATTTATATTTAACTGTATTTAACTATATTTTCACAAAGCAGAAATGGACAACTTTCAAGTCAAAACAAAAAACAATCTACTGCCAAGACTTCCAGCTTTTGAAATGTCTTACAGTTTCTCATAGTACTATTTTTTGGTTTATATGTTCATGTGCACATTATATGTTTTTGTTTCTGTTCTGCCACGTTTGCGGTCCATGGTGATGACCGCATGCTGTAGATGCAGCAGCTAAAGGTTAGGCTACATAGCAACTACTGTTATGTAAAAGTATTCAGCTAATCTGAAAAAAACCCTGTTTTTACTAGATGAATGAGGCGTATATTCAGACTCAGTTTCCTCTCACTTGCTGGAGCAGAAGTACGGTGGTCAGGCTCAAGTGGTGTCAGTCACTGACCCTGAAAAATGACCCTCTGATTGGCTCTTTCTCACCCCAGTGTCACAGAGACGGGTGCCGTGGCAGCCGGTGACCACTGCGAGCACAAAGCCGAGCCATTCATCTGCTCTCAACTGTCCTGGGACAAGCTCAGCACTCCACACGCCTCTGGAAATGATTAGGACACCTCATTGCCATCTGCCAGCACACACCACCATAATAATAATAATAATAATAATAATAATAATTAATTGTGCTGTTTCTAAAGACTGTTTCTCGGGGTTTACAGTAATGTGTAAAATTTATTTCATTTAGATCCGTGTCATATCCACATTAAAACATTTTATTACATTAACATAATAATACATCAGTTTATCTGTAATAAAATAAGAATAGATGTATTCATGTGCTTTAAAACAAGCTAAAAATAAATAAGAGCACAACAGAAAAACACAAAGACAATAAATGAACTAATAATTAGAAGAAAATAAACATAAAACTAATTAAAAAACAGAGAAAATACTAAATGGCCAATGCAATAAGAAAGTCATGCCATAAATAACCAGACCATATTGTGCACGAGAGAAACTTACAGACTAAGAATTGGTCCTGAACTAAGAACTGGAATTTATCCTCATAATGCAGAAATGATTATTATACACTAATACACAGGTGTATTACTCAGTAACAGGGACATCTGTACAAACTGGTGGGGTTATTATTTGGTTCTTTGGCTATTCTTTGAACAATTTCTATCCATAGTCTGTTTAAAGAGTACATACCTCTAAAATCAATATCACATTGATAGATATCAAATTAAATAGTTATGAATATTTTGCAGAATGCTATTTTGCAGAACATTTTTGTACCAAAGTTCAGGGAGCACCTTCTGGGCTAAAATATGCGTTTTAAACTGTTCATGTAAGAAGGGTACATCCACATACCTATGACCATAGTACACACATGCCAATATCTCACTGAATGGCACAACTTTGTGTGTATTATTGCATAATTTTACAATGTTTTCAAAACATGGCTTAGCCAGATTTTAGGCATCTTTTATGACTAGATCTAGATTCTAGATTCAGGTTCTTTAAATTGACAATTTGATTCAACTTTATTTTATTTACATTACAGTTGTATAATTGTATTTTGCACCTAAAAAAAAATTCTAAAAACTTCAGATCTCAGATTCCAGATTTCCTCTGCTCCTAGCCAGCACACCAGCTCACCTGATTTACATCATTAAGCACTGATTTACCAAACCAGGTGTGGGGTGAGAATTATAAATAATACTAGACTCCATAAGAAGAGCTTAGGATATGGATTAATGAACACAGTGATGTAAAAACACAATTTTTTAAATGTATGTATTCCAGTATTTCAGTATTACAATATTAGTGGTTAGTCACTTACTGTATATCATTTTATTATTTAATCTCATGGTACATACAAATCATAAAGGTTGTTCGTTCACTTAAAAAGATGGGTTCTCCAAGGTTTCTTGAGTAAAGGCAATGGTTCTGTACAAACAAAAAAAAACAAAAAAACAATTAAGAACAAAACTGAACCAGAGGCTTTTCTGATGCATAGATGCCATCGGGCACCAAAGGAGGGTTACATTGTCAAGCAGTTCTGGCAGTGAGTTGATTAGAACTGTCTTAACTTCTCATACTTAAGCCTTGTTGGAGATACAGCCTTATGGATCTCATTTGATGTTTCCTTCCTTCAGTAGGTTCGGAGAGGCACGTCAGTGCACCAAGCAGACCTAATGTCATTTATATGTGATGTGCCCCACCATGATCCATTCAGGGCTCAGGATGTCCCGGGGGGGGGGGACCCCTTTTATTCCCACAGTCCCTGGAGACATTCTCCCAGGGTAAAGATCCAACCAGAAGGTGAGGTCAACTATAAGCAAACATCCCACAATAATGCCTCAAAGTGGATTTAATGTTTCACAAAGCATCCACCATTATCCCCAAGTAGAAAGCTTATAAAGCTCACACTTTGTTCTGGGAGGTTTTTATAATGTTAATCAGAAAGCAGAGTTGGAGGTCCCGGGTGATTCAGACATTATCCCGGCTCTATACTATACTAGATTCTTATGTTATAGATAGAAGGCTGTTTAGTTCTGATACCCATGATTGTTCTTGCATTGGGGTTAAGATCAAGTATTGTGTAATCCAGACTGACATGAGGTTGCTGTCAGATTTGATAAAAGCTTGAAATTCTGGTTCGTATTTGGAGTTTGTCAAACCAATTAGGATGCAATAGTTCTATACAATGATAACAAAAAAATGAAATACTACCTAAACGATGCAAAAAGGGTTCCACTATTGTTATAAGTCAAAGAACCCCTTTTCCACAAACCCACAGAACCCCTTTTGCTTAGATTGTACTGTATTACTGTTAATAAATGATGCTAATAAAGTTGATACAACTACAATTCTGCTGCTGCCTTTAATCTGACTTTAATCTACAATAAACAGTACCAGAAATCACATCTCTATACCACACTATAAGCAACAAGTGTTGTATATAGTACTGAAAAGGGTTCTTTTTCAATACTGGAACCCTATTTGGTGTTATATTGAAATTTCATTTTGAGTTCATATAAAAAGCCAAATACAAGGCATTTTCTTTATAAAACCTTTTTTGCAAAAGCGTTCTATGAATTGTCATAGCCAAACATAACCATTTTTTTTAATCTCCTTTTTTTTTACTTGTGACAATTAATTATGGTGCAGATTTATGCAGACTAATAAATACGCCATGTCACGTTTTAGTATAAAAAGCAAGAACAAAATTGTGTTATAAACTTATATTTATTCAATATTGCACATGGCCCTTGTATCACCATTTTCAAATTGTTGACATAACTTGAATCTAGCAGTTATTCTTTAAGTTATATTAACACACCGATAAAATGCTCTTACATTTTACATGTTTTACTTTGACTTCTCTTAAAAGTTAAAAGGTTTGCATTTTACAGATGTGTCAATAGAGTGTTGATAATATAACCAATATAATTAATACGACAATTTATTGCAAACTGTACCATTACAAACTGAATGGTACTGTACCACTCAGACCAGAGAGACATAGAGAGAAAGAGAGAGAGAGAGAGAGAGAGAGAGAGAGAGTGTGTGAGAGTTAATCTTGAGCTCCAGCTCAGTATGTCTTTGTCATTAGTCTTGCAGGGTGCGTGAATGAGTGGTCTGCTCTCGGCCCTGTTGTTGTTTTGCGAGCGCTGTGCTGTGCTGTGGCAGTGCTAGGGGAGCTGCTGAAATGACAGGACATGCCAACAAATTGCATCACTTCTGCCTCAGTGGCCCGGGACAAAGCAGCGCCATATGCCCAGAGCCAGCCATGAATGGGGCTCATTTCCATGGGCTGCACCGGCCTCCCGATATCCCCCCTCCCTGTCCAACTCGTCCACCCCAGGGAACACTGTGTCTGATCATGTCATACTGATGAACTGATGGACACAATCTATGAAAGATCATTATATATATATATATATATATATATATATATATATAGAGAGAGAGAGAGAGAGAGAGAAAGAGAGAGAGAGAGAGAGAGAGAGAGAGAGATAATAGATATAATAGACATACACACATGCATAGATGTACAAATCTACAAATCTATACATATATATACATTTTTGGTCTCAGATTTAAAGATATCTATGTATGTATGTATATCTATTTATCGATCAAGCTACCTCTGACGACCACCTGTGTTTGAATACTTTACTAAAGCATCCTTTACCAGCATCCTTCCAGACATTCTTACCTTATCTGCTAGCCATACAGATCCATGGGTTAGTCAGCTTGTTTACCAGTGTATTTTCGAGGCCATGAGCTAAAGTCATGTGAAAGATGTGAAAAGTTAGGACACCCCCACATTTATTACTACTTCAAATGCCTAAAATTAGAACCAGGTGCACCACACTGCTTGCAGATGATTAGAACATCACCTTGATTGATAAAGTAAGTGTTATTACCATGGTGAGATCCAAAGAGCTCTCTGAAGCCTTCAGAAAGAAAGTTGTAGATGCAAATAAGTCTGGGAAGGGATTTAAAAGCAGTTAGAAATCTGTTGTAAAGAATGCATTAAGCCGTAAAGCATGCATAAAGAAGTCTCCAAAAAATCCTAAAATGTCATCACAGGATCTACAGGTAGCTCTTCCCACAGCTGAATTTAAAGTACACATCTCCCGTCAGAAAGAGACCACACATGTTTGATTTTCATGGAAGGTGTGCAGGGAGGAAACCATTGTTGTCAAAAAAAAAACAAACAAAAAAAACAAACATCAGAGCAAAACTAAAGTTTTCCAGAGACCAAGACCAAGACCGGGACATCTGGAACAATGTGCTTTGGATAAATGCATCCAAAGTTAAATTATTTGAAAACAGTGACAGAGAACATGTTTGGACTAAATCAGACACAACATTTAAGCACAAGAACCCATATCAACTGTGAAGCATGGTGGTGGAGATGTCATGGTTTGGGGCTGCTTTTCTGCAGTAGAACCTGGAGAGCTCTCCAACATTGAATCCACTAGGAATTCTTTATTGTGTCAGAGGGCGCTTGAAAAAGAAAAGAGATCATCTACCTAAAAACTAAAGCTGATACGTCACACAGCTGAAAGACTTCTGCATGGAGGATTGGGAATAACTTTTGCCTAGTTCATGTCAGACACTGGTAGATCATTATAGGAAACTTCAGCCAAGTTATTTCAGCCAAGGAGGGAAATACCAGATGTTAAGGCAACGAGTGTCCTAACTTTTTCCTCAAAAGAAAAATAATTTTTTATGAATTACATTCACACACCTGGTTTGGAATGAACTCCGCCCATTAACTCAGCTCCATTTACCATTTAGGAGCACACTTCCAGACTGTAGTCCATCTATTTATCTGCATATTTTGTGAGCCTGTTCTTCAATGTCCAGGACCCCACAGGACCACCACAGAGCAGTGTTTAAGTGTTATTTGGGTAGTGGGTAAATCATCATTTTAGTTTTAGGCACCTGGGAAAAAATATTACAATCAATACAAATTAATTACATTAATACAAAAAGTAGTGGTTTTATGTTTGTTACCATGTTACCAACATCTCCAAAACCCAATGTTCTCCTCATGGCAGTCCATTATTATCTTAGTCCAACATTTGTTGGCAAATTAGTGATGGTAATTCAGGTTCGCTGGTGATGGAATTGAAAACATCCACATGTTGGCTGAAGGCATCCAGGTGAAATCTGCAACCAACCTTGGTTCTTCAAACTTGCTCACAAGATCTCAACTACTTTCTTATTTCATCAGTCTTTTTTATTTCTTATTTCTGCACCTGTTCAGATCTGGCGATTTTACTACATATACATATATATGTTTTTTTTACTTCTCCAGAAATTCAAAAATGTGTTCATTTTGTAATTAATGTCATCTATTTCTCATGAAATTTCAGAACTGTTATATATATATATGCAAGAAAGTTATTCTAATTTTACAAATTTTCTGTCATTTTTAAATCAGCCCCGTAACATACTTTATTTTCCTCTCTTTCCCTCTTTTGTGTAATGCACAGTCTTTTGTTCCTACTGCTGTTCTTATAGCAGTTATCTCTTAGCAGCCCCCATGCTGAACCCCGTCCAGTCTCCAGCAGGGTGCTGCATCCTCATAATCACTCTAATTAGAGCGCTGTGCTGATGATCAATCAAAACACTGCGGCTAATCTGTTAACTTCTCCCTCTGCTCTTCGCTTGCACACTCACCCATTAGTATCAGTTTATTTTATTAAAAGGGCTATTAGGCTTCAGTGAGGGAAACAGTCCAAAAGACCAAAAGGCATTGGCTAACGTGTTTACTGATTAGCTGTTTTGGAGGGCTTGATGACACATCTAATTAGAAAATGCTGCAGAGAGAGAGAGAGAGAGAGAGTAAGAGAGAATGAGAGTGTGTGTGTGTGTGTGTGTGTGAGAGAGAGAGAGAGAGAGAGAGAGAGAGAGAAAGAGAGATTCTGTCTGTGTTAAATTGAGCATAGACAGTCCACAGGGTGTAGGTATGTCTGCACAGATGTTGGATGGCAGAGTTATGTTCATTCATCTCCCAAAATGAATTTAGATAGCTGTGGTAATGCATGGGCCGCGTGCTGGTCAGCGACTGATTAAGTTGCTCTTTTCCTTAGGCGAAAGAGGTCAAAAAATTCGGATCATGTAAAAACGAGGGGCGATGATATCTGTAGCATGTAAATCTCTCACTTGAGTGATTCACTGAGTGATTCAATTATGTTAATTTAGGAAATGATTCAGATGTCAAATTCTAAAATGATTCAGTGTGTGATCATTGTGGGAAGTTTCTGAGTTTACAAATCAGATACATTGTATAAATATAGCTGAAATAAAACCAGATTAATTTTTTTCAGGTTTGAAAATGAGTGCATACTTTATTGAACATAAGTGTAATTGACATTTTATTATTATTTTTTATTCACCAAACTGTATTAATAAAATAACAATATAATACAAACAATATATTTATTTGGTAAATTGGTACAGATACACTGTTACAGACACACTGTTACAAACACACTGTAACAGACAATGTAACAGACATGCTTTTACAGACAAGCAGTTACGGACAGGCTGTTTCAGACAAACTGTTACAAACATGCCGTAACAGACACACTATTACAGACACACTGTTACAGACACGCCGTTACAGACGTGGTGTTACAGGCATGCTGTTACAGACACACTGTTAAAGGCAAACTGTTACAAACATGCCATAACAGACACACTATTACAGACATGCTGTAACAGATCCACTGTTACAAATATGTTATTGCAGACACAGTTACAGACATATACTATTAAAGACATGCTGGTATGGACACACTGCTGTAACAGACATGCTTTTACAGACACACTGTTACAAACACACTGTAACAGACACACTGATACAGACAAACTGTTACAAACTTGCTATAACAGAAACACTGTTACAAACATGCTGTTACAGACACACTGTTACAGACACGCTGTTACAGACAGTCTGTTACAGATATGTTGTTATAGACAGGCTGTTACAGACACACTATTACAGGCCATTTTCTGCCACCTTTATTGTATTGCTGCCAGCTGTGGCCTGGCACTGGGCATGGTGATGCCTCCTGTCAGTGTCGCCTCCTTTCTGTGCGCCCAAAGGCCAGCAGTTTGATCACCCTTCCATTCAGGTAAGGTTTTAGCGCCAGACTGGTTGGGACAATGCCAAAAACCACAGTGCACAAAAAAAGTTTTGTGGTTACAACAGTGAATGTGTAAAATGCATTTAGGCTACACCTTTAGTATGAAAATGGCATGTCAAACCAAAATGAATTATTTATTTGAGGAGAACCATTGAAAAAAAAGAGCAGAAATCAACAAACAGGCTAAGTATGCTGTAATGCAAAACACTTGTAACTTGGCTAGTCTGGTTAAAACTTCATTAAATCAAGTTTAACCATTTGAACTGAGTGTGTGATTCATAGAATTAAAAAGTGGTTTGTCCATTCAACCTAAAAAAAAAAAATTAATGCGGTAACAAGCAATTAAATTCGGTTTATTCAACTCAAATAAATACTTTGAATGAACCATTATTTAACTAAATGTGTTTATTTATTTTTTTTACTTGAATAGATCCAGTTTCTTTGCTTATTACCACATGAAGTAATTTTGTAAGTTGAATGGACAGACCACCTATTACAGTGTCAGAAGATTTTTTTAAGATGTTTGACACAGTGAGTTCGGCACTGTAAAGCAGGTGGAAAAGCGAGGTCTGAAGCCTCGCACAGTTTGCTGAGTTCTTTGCCCTGACACAACCACTAAACATAGCAACTAACTTCTACGATTAATCAGGTGTGTATGCATGAAAAACACCAAACTGGTTTGGAACTGTTCCCCAACCCTGCTGCGTCTGATTTTGTTCGGTTTCGTTTAATTTATTTTTCTTAAATTTCCATCACATAGTCTCGCCAGGCTTCGGTTTCTCTTTGGTTGGCAGACTGTGGCATCATTAGGGTCACAATCTCCTGAAGATGGAGTAAATGCTTAGACAGTAGCAACACTTGTAAGGCCCCTGTTTTAAATAAATGTTTTTTTCTGCTTTAACAAAGTAAGTAACTGAAAATGAAATGGTTTGATATGTTTGAGTTTCTACCCATTCTACCCCATATTTTCTTTATTGTGATAATTCTTTGTTCAAGTATTTAAAAAAAGACACAGGAGAAAAAAATGTAATTGCATATGGCAAAAAGGGCAAAAAAGTCAATCCTGTTCAAAATGTGCTTGTTTATCTAAATATCTGAGGTTTGTCATTTTGTTAACAAACATATTGGGTCTAACTTTCAATTTTATCTGATCTGTAGATGATAATAATCTATAATAATCTAAATATGACATTCAGCTCTTTGATTTTTCTCTACAAAGAATGGAAAGTTCCATGGATGGTTTTCTTCCTCTTCTGTCTGTTCTTCCTCTCCTTTATTCTGTGAAAGGAGATCAAATATTTCTGCATGAGGAGGCCTTTTTAAATCCTGCACTGACTGCTGTCCTGGACACACAGTGATTGCTTAGACACACTGACCCCTCCCCAACTCACCCTGAATGCCACTCTCCTTTTGATATCCTCAAGTATGAGCAGGGGAAGTAATACTCTGGGGGTGAAGTCTGAAGAATTTCATCATTATATACTCTATTCTTATATGCAGCTTTTCAGGCTCTGGTTAGTTATGAGTAATTAACCAGGTTTTAGAGAAAATAGCAGACTAAAAAAAGTTAAGGTTTAATCTGGATCTGAAACTGTTCATTTACTCTTGAAAATAAAGGTGCCAAAAATACCTCTTTGGAGTAATGTTATAGAAGTGTAGAAGGTTTTGTTATTTGAATGATACGTCACAGCAAAGAACCATTTAGGCAGGTTTATTTATTAGGTTATTGAGTACAGGAAATCTGAAATTGTAAGTGTTTGTGTTTGTATGTGTTGTTTGTAAAAGCTTCTGTATCTGATAGTGTACATATAGAACACAGAGATAGATGGATTGGGGAGCAGAAGACTAGATGTTGTTGCAGACACACTTATAGACACACTGTTGCAGACAATACTGTTACAGATGCTGCTACACACTGTTACAGACACCCTGTTACAGACACACTAATACAGACACACTGTTATAGACACTGTTACAGACACACTAATACAGACACACTAATACAGACACACTGTTATAGACACTGTTACAGACACACTATTACAGACACACTGTTACAAACACCCTGTTACAGAGACACTATTATAGACACACTGTTACAGACACACTATTACAGACACACTGTCACAGACATACTACTATAGACACACTGTTACAGGCACCCTATTACAGATACACTGTCACAGACACACTGTTACAGACACACTATTACAGACACACTATTACAGACACACTATTACAGACACACTATTATAGACACACTGTCACAGACACTGTTACAGAGACACTATGATAGACACACTATGATGGACACACTATTACAGACACACTGTCACAGACACTATTGCAGACACACTGTCACAGACACTGTTACAGACACACTGTGACAGACACACTGTGACAGACACACTGTGGCAGACACTATTACAGACACACTGTCACAGACACTGTTACAGACACACTGTCACAGACACACTATTAAAGACACAGTGTTACAGACACACTATTACAGACACACTGTCACAGACACTATTACAAACACACAGTCACAGACATTATTACAGACACACTGTTACAGACACTGTTACAGACAAACTGTGACAGACACACTATTACAAACACACTGTCACAGACACTGTGACAGACACACTGTGACAGACACACTGTCACAGACACTATTACAGACACACTGTCACAGACACTGTTACAGACACACTATTACAGACACACTGTTACAGACACACTATAACAGACACACTATTACAGGCACACTGTGACAGACACACTATTACAGACACACCGTCACAGACACTGTTACAGACACACTATTACAGACACACTGTTACAGACACACTGTCACAGATACACTACTACACTATTATATACACACTGTTACAGACACACTATTACAGACACTGTCACAGACACACTATTACAGACACACTGTCAGACACAATATTACACTATTACAGACACACTGTAACAGACAAGGCCTTTTCCTGCCACCTTTTACTGTCTTGCTGATGCGGCTTGGCACTGGCAGCCTTTATTGAAATTTACTAACCTTTTTTCTTTATGCCCATATAAATCTCAAGCATAAACGATGATAACCCTATTATGTGTGATTTGAAAAAAGGGATCCCTGCAAGAAACCCATTAAACATTACACAGCTGAAATAATTCTGCTTGGTGGAGTGGGAAAAACTTTCTCCCCATTGATGTCAGTGATCGGTAGACGGTCTTAGGAAAGGTTATTTCAGCCAAAAAGGGGAAATACCATTAGTGCTATTAGTACATAGGGTGTTCCCACAAGAAAACTGCATCTGTGTGTCTAGCTGAATCACCTCCATCTCTGAATATTGTTTAAAAGAAGATCAAATGGCCACATTTTTAAATATGTTGGGTACAGGATGTCTCAATTTTACTACTGTAACTAATGCCGGCATGTTTGGGAATTCTCACCCTTGCCTGACATGGAACACAGATTTATGCCCTTAGCAGCAGCGTGTGAAAAAACAGCTTAATGCTGAGACAAGGCAAATGTTTTCTCACTCGTTGTTTTTTCTCTGCCTGTCCGTCTCTGTCTCGCTCTCTCACTTTCCAACGCACCAGCTGACTAAATCCATGAAGTCAAACAGAGCGTTCATCATTGCGCCAGAGCCTTCCTTTCTGTTTCGGATGAACCACCACAATATTATCTCTCCATGCCTTTTTCAGCATTTTTAGCATAACTCCACTTATGCAAACAGCGTTCCGAAAGACTTGGAGTCATCGTTCTCATGCTGTCTTATAGGAAGGATGGGCGGCCCAGGGGGCCCGAAGGCTCCCAAAGTCAACTTTTATCCATTTGTGTTTGTCCATGATCTTCTCTAGCTCGGATTTTAAACATGATTGGGGTCTCCCAGGGAAAAGCTCTCATATGGAAAGATTCACTTTTTCATCCGTGGCCCAACCACTGAGGTCTTGCCTTCACTTTCTAACCTCTTCATTTATTGTGGATGCATTCAAAGCTGTGTATTAAAGGGCCCATGTCCTACATTTTTCCATATATATATATATATATATATATATATATATATATATATATATATATATATATATATATATATATATATATTTATTTATGTAACAACCAATTATGCCTTTTGTGATTTACATATCACAAACAGTCTTATTCGTTTGTGTGTGGCGTCATATTTTCCAATCCATTTTTACCCCATACAATTAAATCCGCTGATTTTTGTTACTTTGTCTTTAAGAATGACATTTAAGAATGTAATTTTTTCTGTTTTGATTGGTTACCGTGCATTGTGCTTCATTCAAAAGGCTGTAAAGACTGAAATACTCCTCATAGCTTCTGCATTATAGGCTAAATAGGTGGATTCATTCCAATTTGTGGGGTTTTAATGACATCACCAAAACTTTTCATTCATTTTTATAGCTTAGTTTCTACTTGACTACACTGACTACATGAACTAGAATGTGAATGATACATGTTAAACATGTTAAAATCTCTTTTCTTTTCTAAAATCAATTTTTTTGGATTCAGTTATGTTCCACCCACCCTAGATATGATAATCAGACAAGACATATTTGATGTCCAAATTTTGCTCCTTAAATTTTGCATCAGAGCTATGTGATAATCAGATGCTAATGGCACTAACAAAGGTCAACAGTCACCCAATTGTTTTCTGTAAAACATCTCCCAATCTATTTACTGTGTTTACAGTACAGTCAGACTTACTGTGAAACAAGAACACAACCATTTCAGGCAAAGTAATTATTTATACTGATACATGCTAATTACATTTATACTAGTCCCCACCTTAGTTACAATTATACCTCCAGTAACATTATTGACGTGGATGAGGTTTGACAGAAGAGAAGAGATCTGGGTAACTACTGACTGACTTTGTCAACAACATCAGCCTCATAGCTCCAGTACTAAACTAATAAAGTGGAATTTGGACACCAAACATGTCCTGACATATCAACTACATCTGGGATAAGTGGTAAATTGTAAACATCTGATTTGTTGAAGCTGCAACAAAGTGCTGTTTTGCATCAAGAAAGTAAGTTTAGCTTTAAACAACAAGAAACAACTATCTTAGTAATATCTGGGTTGAAAAGCAGCGAATGTGTCTTTTAAAGTCTGCTCTGGGCCTTGTCATGCTGTGCTTAGATGAGCTACAACACTTAAATAATTGTTATTTACTGGAGATTCCCTCATGAATGCTTGCTTACAAAGACTTCAAACAGTTCTATAGCCACACTGACATTTTAATAGAGTTTAATTAGAATTTAATAGAGTATAATGCCTATTTAGAAGCCACTTCCAATGTGTAACTGCTGTAGACTGCACTAGTATGTACATAATTACTATGAGAACCTGCCTAGATACTGTAACCCCCTCGGGTTATCCAACACTGGCCCTCATGCGTTTCAGTTAAGGTTTAGGGATTAGACTGTGGGTGTATGTGTTGTTTGGTAGCAGTAGTGCATGACATCAGTCCATCAAAGGCTCCTCATACAGGCCTGATCGATCCAACAATCCTGTCTGACTTTCTTCAATTATCAAAGCACCTCTACTGTACAAAAGCAAGAAGATTATCCCCAGAAACAAGAGTCCAGAGGGCTGGAGAAGAGATCAGGGGCTGCACCTCTTCAGCATTCTCAAGAACACCCACTTTTGTTCCACTGGACAACAACAAACAGCTAAAAAAAAAGAATTACTCATTTAATAACAGAGGAAAAATCGGCTTAGAGAAAGACCAAAGTAATGGTCGCTGATAAGGAGGGTTTTGGGATCCAAATACAGAAAATAAGGCCGCTTCTCCATCTTAGTGTCCTGCACTGAACAGGAGCACATACAAAATGAAATATGATTAAAAAAATAAATAAAAAAAACATCACGTCTGTTGTCCACAGGTGTTTCTGTCCCTGTCCACTGTAAAAAAATAAAATATCTCAAAACTGTAGATCCTAAAAACATAGAATAATTGGATTAATTAAATATATTAAGAGTAATAACTGAAGTTATAGAGTTCAAGAGGTTAACCCTCAGAGGTCTAGAGTGGTTACAGTTATTGTTTCAATGTAATTACTCAACTGCACAATTCATTATATAGTTAGTAAGTTAGTTAACCAATTAGCTAGTTAGTTACAGTGGCATGAAAGTTTGGGCAACACTGGTCAAACTTTATGTTAATGTAAATAGCACAGTAAGTTGAGGATGACCCGCCAGCAGTCTGAAAAGGTTATTACATAATATAGCTTCTATTACCAGAGAATATCCCCACCAGTTTGTATAGACGTCCCTGTAGATACTGAGTAATACACCATAGTGTGTAATAAGCCTTGGAGTCTTTAAGGGGTTAAAAATTAATCATTATTTTAAACATTTTCAGCAAGACTGCTGTATTTCTTTCATCTTGCACAATTTTAGAGAATTTAAAGAGAAGGAAATGAGCCTCATGCAAATTGCAGTTAACAGGAGCGGTGAATGTACAATTAAGGTCTGGAAACAGGAGAACTGCTCACAGGATTTGCTAGTTTAGCAAATCAAACCATTTAAACAAAGGGAAAAGCAAAGGACGAAAAGTGGATTGGTATAATGATCGTAGACACACCCCAAAATCAATAATGGACGACCTGGTCAAAGAAGAATGGTCAGAAATCCCCCCAAAAAGAATTGTTATTTTGAAACTGTGAAAGATAGACAAAAAATTTAACATTGTTTAAGCACTTGAAGCCTAGATTTAATATTCAGTTATAAATACTAATGAAACTATTATGGAGTCCCACAAGGTTACATTTTAGGGCCTATGAAGCTCATGTTAACTATGGCAGTAATGTAGATAGAATACAACATTTTTGACCAGGGGTGCCAAAACAGTTGCATGCTACTGTGTTTAGTGAGCTGTTGTGGTTGTTTTTTTGGTAAATGATTTAATTTAAGTTTAATTTTTAATTAACGAATTTGAATATGAAATGAATCATTTGTCACAAGTGACATATTTTCCTTTTGTTTGTTTTGATGCCAAGAAATGACCAAAACTGTATCATTCCAATAACTTCAAACTCAAATTTAAGTCATAATAAAATATCACCTCCTAGAACTCTCACAAATGTGGCATAGGTGGAAAGCTTGGGAACTCCACTTTCGACCAAATGTTGATGCCTGTTTCAATGAGTGAGAAGTAACTAAGCTAAATGTAAGAAGAGGTATTTTAGGGTGTAGTGGCAATTCAGGAGGGTTAAAATCTGATCACTGATAAGTGTTTCATGCGATTCAAGCACTTTGAATTCATATCGGTGCCCCCGAGCTTGGCGAGAACAAGTGCCAAAGTGATAAGCCCGTGAAGACAGTCAGAGCGACATTTCAATTTGCATCTGAACACTTGCAAAGGAACACTCTCTCTCTCTCTCTCTCTCTCTCTTTCTCTCTCCGGCTCTCTCGCTCTCTCTCCCTCTCTCCCTCTGTCTCTCTTCCTGCTCCTTTTCCCCCAACCGTGATTAATACACACATGTTGCACAAAGAGCTCCTTGTTAGCTTAATGGCAGGGTCTAAATGGAGACTTATATTTCCAGGATTATATCTGTATTCAATTGCAAATGATTTTTTGGGGGGACTTTTAATACCCCGCTCTCTTGTCTATGAATAATAGTATCATTTAAATGTAGCAGACACCTGGTGTAAGGGGGTGGAGGGGGTTGCACTGGGGAGTGTGTGTGTGTTGGGGGGGGTGGGGGGGGGCACGATGCTGACCTGGCACCGCTGCCAACTTCCCTCTTTCCCAGCCTAGTCTTATCCTTACCAAGCAGCCTCCAATTTCATTCCCTTACCTTCAAATGCCACGTACTTGAAACTTTATTCTCCCCTTGGTAAAGAAAAAAAAAAATCAGTCTCTCGTGAAAAGGGAGAGCGGGTGAACCTAAAAAAAAAAAAAGAGAGAGAGAAAGAGAAAGCTGCAGAGGTTTAAGAGGAGGGAGGAAAGAAATTTCTTATCAATCCTTTCTTAGATTTGAAGAAAAGTCATCTGAAGGAGGGGCCTCCGATTAATCAAGGGAAAGCGTCCAACTGATGCTGCCTGAAAAAGGTCAATAAAAGTGTAAAACTGGAACATCAGTGGCCCTCAATGCCCTTTTTGGTAGATTTGCAATGAAATGATTTATATCTACCAACCTCAGAGCCTGGACAAGGGTGGGGGTAGGGGTGGCGTGGGGAGTCCGGAGGGGGGTGTTCTAAACGGGGGGCTATTTGTATGCGTCCCACGTCGTTCCCGCGCACAATTGGGCCAGTATTGCGTTTTGCAAATTTATACCAGGATGTTGGTTTAGAGTGTTTCCCCGGAAAAAAGAGAGAGAGAGAGAGAGAGAGAGAGAGAGAGTGAGAGAGAGAGAGAGAGAGAGAGAGAGAGAGAGAGAGAGAGAGTGAGAGGAGGGAGAGAGAGAGAGAGAGAGTTTTTCAAGCAAGTGTCTGCTTTCATGAGCACAAGTGATTGAGGCCCACAAACAAAGCTTTGTTTCAAAACTCACAGATGTATGGCCGGAGAAAGGCTTTGTCCTCCAACCCGGAGAACTTTTTTTTCTCCTTCTTCTCCTTTTTTGTAGATTTTCTGTTCAGGCACAACACAGAGCTGCGTCCAAAAAAATACTTGTGCGCTCGATGGCCGATATTAGCTTAAGCTTTCCCAGGGCTATATTTTCCACCCAAGAGGCTCTCCTTCTCTACCCCCCCCCCTCTCTCTCTCTTTTTCTTTCCCCCTGAGTTAAACGGAAGGTGCCCATTCTCCCGAGCTTTTTGTGTGTGCTGCATCTATACGCTTAAAATGCTGGAGCCCAAAGGTCTTGTTAAATGAGTGAAAGCTGTTTTTTGATGTTTAACTTTTATGAAGTACATTGTCAAGATGTACTGAACTTTCAAACTGGGACTGAGAGTGAGAAGTCTCTTTATCCAGATCTGTGAGATGGGTAGCAGTGCATGGAAATTCTAAAAGTTTAAAACAAAAATTAATTTCTAATTCTCATCCACTTCATTATTACTCACGGAGACCAAGGTCTCATTTCCTAAGAGGTCCTGCAAATCATACACCCATATAAAAGATGTTCTTCAAGTAAGGGCAAGTGAAGGCAAGGGTTATATGTTGAACCAAGAATTTGCAAAAATGTTTCCTTGCATTGTTCAGTGGTTTTTCTCTATGATATAGAAATAGCTGTATGGGGTCTGTTAAAAAGTTTTAAAAAGGGGTTTTATATGGCACTACAACTTGAGGGGTTGTATAACTGAACCTAATTTCTTGTTCTGTTTAGGAGCCTTTATGATGAGTGTACAGAAAATACAAATATTCCATAAAATTGCAATGAACATGTTGATTGACACACTAAAACAACAAGAAATTACATTATTATTACAAAAATAGAAATCAAAACAATAAACAGCCACCCTCTATCGTATATGGTCAACTGAAAGTAGTTTAAATTTATTAAAAATAAAAGATGTTGTATTTTAGTACTCATTTAAAAGTAAATGAAAATCTGAAAATTCTTTGTGGATGAGAATGTTACATTCAAAACCAGTCAATGAACATGCATTAAATGGAGGGTAGCTGATTTGACAGAGCTGTCTACTAAAAAAAAAAAAAAAAAAAAAAAAAAAAAACAATATGGATATATATTTATATATAATATAATATAATAAGTATTAATACTACGACAGATCTTTAGATTATGCAATCCATGTTTTATAATTGTGCCAAAAATTTCAAAGCGATTGATGGTGTTGTATGGTGGCTTCAGGGAGCTACTGTACTTTATCGCTTTTTTAAATGGAATCATGGTCAATATAATTTGGCCTTTTTTTTTTAGTTTTCATTTATTAGTTTACTAATAAAGCTAATATTGAACTGAAAACAGATTTCTACAAAGTGATGTCAATAAAATAAATAAAATATATATTGTAAAATAAGTGACTCACATAATTCAACAGAGGTCCAAGCAGTTCCAACCAGGCCTAATATTCTCACAATTGGTGAAAAGCAGATCACCTAAGTGCAGTGAATGTGCCTCCAGTGATTAGTATAAAGACACCTGTCTGGAAGATCCAGCCAGTGGT
Source organism: Salminus brasiliensis (assembly GCF_030463535.1). Taxonomy (NCBI): domain Eukaryota; kingdom Metazoa; phylum Chordata; class Actinopteri; order Characiformes; family Bryconidae; genus Salminus; species Salminus brasiliensis. Next base: position 8,518,684 of record NC_132880.1, read on the forward strand.
TAATCAGTATTCCAGGCTTCAAATGCACCATGAAGGCAAAAGAACACTCCATACTCTACACTAAGCTCTTATTAACAAATATCAGTCACAAGATGGATACAAGAAAATGTGCAGGTCATTGAACAGAACTTTGAAGTTTAGTTATATCCATCATTAAGAAATGGACGAAATATGGCATATGTCTAAATCTGCCTAGAGCAGGCTGTCCTTCAGGCTGTCCTCTTGGAAGGAGACTAGTGAGGGAGGCCGTTAAGACACCTGTGACATCTATTTGTAAATTATATTTACTTTGATTCAGTGATTCAGTTTATAAATGCAATAAAAAGGGGAAACGGGGGAGAACCGTTTTTATAAACACTGTAATAGTATATGCGTACAACATGGCGTATTGTTGCTGTTATGCAAAAGCCTTGTATCTCCATTTTGCCGCTTTTTGACATATTGTGAATCTGGCATTTTACATTCAAATGTCAAATGTGCATGATGAATGAACCAATAGAACCCAAAATTCCAAAATCACTTAGAATAAAATATGACTATTATTTAATTTAAATATTTTTACATTGACTTCCATTGAAAGTTAAGAAGCTACAGCTCTTATTTTGGAGATACAAGGTTATTACATGAAAGTGACAATATATTTATCCCTGCTATGACTACAGTTGCAATTTCACTTGTAGAAAGGAAGGATTTATCCAATTAAGCCGTTCATCCGCCTCACTATGGTTGAGTCCAAATGTTGAGTGGGTTTATTAGCAATACTGATTATGACAATTATCATAATCTGTACTGTACATCATGTTCATTCGGGTTAAATTACCTCCGCATAATTGCTTTTCTATGGAGGAATCGATTGGGCTTGGAACGTCATACGTGGCCCTGTAAAATTTGTCATTTAACACTGACAATTACATGAGCATGGCATAATCATTAAGAACATATGGTAAACAAATAGTGCAGTATAAAGACATTTAGTGTGAATGCACTGCCTTACCAAATGTGCAGTTAATGCAGTACAAGAAAAAACAAAGTAATAATAATAAAAAATAAGACTGTGGAAATAGGTTGTTGGTGTTAGCAGCCTCTTTTGTAGTTTTTTAAAATATCAAATATTATATGATATGAGTTATAGATTTTATACTTTTGTGAATTTAAATAGAGATAGATGACAAATAATTTTTTTTAAATTAGGGGGGCTAAAGTACTAAAGTAATGGGAAAAAAAACATAAAAACTAAATGAAGATAAATGCTTACAGACAGGTATTATGCCTGATACAATTAAGCAATTAACACTGTAACAATGTACCATCCAAATGCACAGCAGGCCCAGCGGACCTCAAATTTGGATCTATTTGGCAAGAAATCAGATCTACGGCTCTTGAAACAAGGGGTCATTATCGAATGGAAGGATAGCAGGAGCTTCAATCACAAAGACTGCTCAACTGACCAGTGTTTCAGCAAGAACTGTGACTAAACAGCAGCTGTTCCTCAGGTTATTTGGGAAAGGGTTAATGAAAAATAAGACCAGGCCAGACTGTCAGCAAGAACAGTTCATCCACAACTGCACAGATTGGGGTGTTGTAGTAGGGCATAAACCCCCTCATTACAAAGACTGTACATTTCGAGAGGTCAACGATGGAAAAAACCCACAGGCGAATCTTTACAGAGGTTCGGAAACAAGTGGCATGGTCAGAAGAGTCCTGCTTCACAACCTCATCCAAATTCAATCATATGATCTTCCACAGCTTCCAGGTCAGATTTTGGAGCACAGTGTTGAAAAGTGCTCTCCTTCACCATCATCAAAACGCTGACAATTGTCTGGAAGAATGGAGTTCCATCCTTGCAGTTCACTCTTAAAATAAGGGTGCTTCAAACGAGTGTTTGAGTGATGCCATAGAAGAACTTGATGTGAAGGTTCCTCATACTCACACATCTCTGTTACAAACATGGGTCTTAAAGTCGTTCTTCTATGGCATCTAAAGCAGCTTTATTTTTAGGAATGTACAGCGCCAGAGACTTGTAGAATCCTATCCCCAACCATGCTCTGGAGAGTCATGGTGGTCCATAGTAGTTGTTGTTTTTCCTTTAATTTGTCACTCATCCTACTGTCTGTAGTAATCAAGCAATCAGTGATGCTTGTTGGGACAGCAAAGTAGAGTATTTTGTTCAGGGTGAAGAGTGGTAACAGTAGTTCAGTCACATTAACACAACACCTTTTTGTAAGTATTTTAAGGGGGAGCATTAAAGGGGCTATTTACAATTCTGGAGATTGACCATAGGTATTTAATACCATAGGTATTCTTTCCAAAGCTCTGTCTTCCAAATTGCTGCATGTTGTGGGTTAGTAAACTGTTGCTGAACTGCTGTTTCTGTAAACCGGCTGCCCCTCCCCTTCCCTTATGTTGTACAAATGTCCCCTTGTTGCTGATTGACTGGAATAGTGTTGTGGTTTTTGGTCCTGAGCAACTTTGTTTCTTTCCCATTTAAAGAGACAGTGCTGGACTTTATTCTGGACTTCAAGAACAGTAACATTTGCTAAATTTCACAAAAAAAGTTGCATTGGCTTGAAATCATATACAGAACCTTTAAAGAAATAAAGGATGCATTTGATAATATTCTGCTTTGCCAGGATTCAGCAAACACATCCCTTTTTGGCTTCCAAAATGTCTTACAAATCTCCATTCAGCCACCTTCTCTAATCTTTCACTGAAGGACTATTGAGATCAGCATCATGGCTGGGTTGTGGAATACCACACAAGGGAGAAAGAGCAGGTCTTGAATTGCTAGTGTCTAGAGTATCATGTTACCATCAGAAAAAGGCCCAGATTTGCAATCACTTTAAGATTCACAGCTGAGGTCACTCAATCCTACAGCCCCCTTATGAGTCCCTAATTACCAGCTTTATCTGTTATATTTTATTTAAATTTGTTGTCAAAAAAGGGTTTTAGCATTTTTAGCATCAGTGCTGACCAGATCAGCAATAACATTAAATCCACTGACAGGTAAAGTGGATAACATTGTCAGGTCTTGAAGTTGATATGCTGGAAGCTGGAAAAAATAGTATAGTATAAGGGCATACGAGCCACTTTTGACAAGGGACAAGTTGTGATGGCTAGACGACTGGGTTAGAGCATCTCCAAAACATATGGGTCAGTAGATTAGTAGGTCATGTAGTGGTCAGTACTGACCAAAAGTGGTCCAAGGGAGGACAACTGGTGAACTGGCAACAGGATCATAGGCACCCAAGGCTTATTGATGTGACCAGTGGAGGTTTTCCCTCACAGCTGCTGCCAACGTCTTGGTGCCAGATACCACAGGACACCTTTAGAGCTTTAGCGGTCTTGTGGAGTCTAGAGGATCAGAGCTGGTTTGGCAGCACCAGGGGGATCTATCTGCACAATATTAAGCAGGTGGTTTTAATGTTTTGGATGCGCGCATCCTTCCCCTATTATTTTAGGTCAGATTTATTGTTTTATATGATCATTATTTTGCACAAGCACACATTACTTTCCAGTCTTTTATACTTAAAATTATGTTTTTTTTAATACCCGTTAAAATACCCAGTATTACCAAGTTTAGTCATAATTACAGCTCTGTCGAATAAAGACAACACTCACTATCAAAAATCTGATTAAACTTGAAAACACCTTTATCGTTACACAGCTATTTAGCAGTTAATATTTACAGGAGATTTCAACTGTAAAGGAATTACAGTTGCAGGAGAATTCAATGCATCTTTATGCAAAGACAAAAAGTCAACGAGAGGCTCCAACCAGCTTGCTCTTTAAAGCTTTAGCTACTGATAGCCATTTTCTTGCTACACAAACACCATGTGTTCAATGTTGGCTTGCCAAAGATCCCTTCGGTTTGTCTAGACTGCAGGAAATGCAAAATTGCATTTGTTTACAACCATTAGGAAGTCAAAGCCAAGGCAGCGATTAAAGAGCTGCTTCAAGCTAAAAGGGCTGAGCAGCTCAAAGCACACACTGCTGTTTTCCCTGCGTGAATGTGTGTGTGTGTGTGAGTGTTTGTGTGCGTATCTGTTATGCATGTGTGTGTGTGGGTGAAAGTGAGAGACGAAACTTTTGTAATGTTGTTTTTTTGGAAGTAGAAGTTGAAGCTTGTTGCTTATTAAATAGGAATTGTAAGATAAAATATGGAGAAATGGTCCAAAATTGGTCTCAAATAGGAATTAGATAAAATAATATATTGAGGTTTGTAGACAGCGGCCCAGCAATTCTTCTAAAATCAGGGGTATTGATACAGAGTTTGTTCCAGTAAAACCCTACTCTACTCTTCTGGAAAGGCTTTACACTAGATGTTGGAAAATTGCTTTGTGAATCTGCTTAGACTAGATGTTAACTAGATGATAACTAGGTCTGGATCACCCTATCCCATCCCAAAGAAACTCTACAGAGCTCCATCAATCTAGAGAGTGCAGGGCCACAGCTACACAGCCCGATGATTGGGGGATCTACAGGGACTGGTGGGGCTATTCATTGGTAAGAGAAGTTTGTAATAACGCTTTCGGCCATATAAGCTGTGCATGCAGGATGACTCAAGATCACCTCAGAACTAGAGCCTTCCCGATTCAAACTTGTCGAATGAAACTCTTTTGAAAGCTTGTCCTGACAGTAAAGGTAATCAAGCAGGGTTAGATATCTGCCCCCCGTCCTCTCACATCTATTTAATTCCAACAGTCTCACAAGTGGGGAACTTCGAGCTTTTGCTAAATAACAAAGATAACAAAGTACAGGACCAGACTAGACACAAGCAAAAAACCAACAACATGTGTCTAGGTAATGATGGTTATTAATTATTACATTATGAATGAGACATACCAGTTTAGAGCAGAGCCAGACACAAGACTTCACATTTATGATATGAATTTGTCTAGCATTATTTGGGTCTTGAGAACCTCTGCATCAGACTTCTCAAAGTTTCTTCACACATACATCTCAATGGTTCTTCAGAAGAAGAATCGTCCATTTAAAGGTTCTTTTAGGAAGGAAAAAAGTGGTTGAGAAGAGCCAGGTTATACACCTTTATTTTTAAGAGTGCGAAAAGCTCCACCTGACCCTTATTTGATCACGGAAATTTGGATCTTGTTCCGAAAGATGACAGTAAAGCGGGCATTTTGATGGCTTCTTTTTTTCCGTGGAAACTTCTGTTTACGTTCAGAAAATAAACCAAGAATTTTTCCACATACAGAAAGGTAATAAAATAAGGGCTCTGCTGTGTTTACTGGGTCTTTTTTTCTGGTCTTTGATGCTTTTGACTTTATGGATTATCTCCATGGCTTTGGAGTTTGATGGTCAAGAATGCTAATTCTTGAATTAAAAGAGCTATAAGGAGGAGAGGGGCTGTGGGAACTGAGAGAAATGCTCAAGAAAATTCAAAATCAGAGCTGTCTTACTTGGGCAAGTCATCGATACGTTAAGTAAATATGCCCTTGACCTCTTAAATGCCTCTGAACCTTCGGTGGTTCCTGACTTTTTTTTTTCTCCCCTATTAACTTAACTTAAGAGCAACTCAGCTAATTTGCATTGCTTTGCATGTAGTTACCTATTAGTATCTATCTATAGGGGGTAATAAAAGTCAGTACAGTCAAGCATATGGGGTTAAAATATCCTCCATATGGCACCTATACATAGGTGGTACCTGTTAACATAGGTGGTACGCATTTAAGCAACAACTATAAACACCAGATATCATATTTTAAAATATATGAAAAAACAGCATTTTAAAAATACAATTTTTAGAAGAATATCTTCTCTGCAGTTCTTTTCAGTAGAGGATATTTGATGACATCTCTTATGTGGCTTGCCTTGGGCCTGCGGCTAAATGTGTGGGAGGAAGTCGCCGTTTCAGTGAGTTTACACAGATGGAGCCCACTTCTCAGTCAACGCTCACATAAAAATGGAGCAAAGCCTTGTTCTTTTTTTGTTGATTTTCACTAACACGGTGCCCTTTGAGACACTAGTGCAAAAAGTGAACCATCAACCAGAGCTTCCCTTTGCGGTCTTTTAGCTAACAGAGAGCTAAGATGGCGGGATAGCAAGCCCTGGCTGAACCTTGAAAGGAGCATGCCAATTGACCTGAAGTGTTTTTAGGCTCATAACAAGCTATACTTGCCAACTCCGGCATCTCCGCAGCGCGAATGAGTGTCTCTCGTTTTCCAGGACTTTGTCTGTAGATTTTATGGCATGCTAGTGGGAGGCTCCCAGATGAAGTGGGCCCATAAAGTGTGCGCAGACGTATGGTAGTCAATGTGTGTTTATTCCTGACAGCTCTTTACAGTCCGTCCGACTGTAAATGTCGCAGTCGTCCGTGACCTCAGGCCAGTGGCACGCAACCGGCGGTGGCACATGCAACATCTGTGGCCGATAGAACAGAAGAGAAGGAAAATCTAGGCGTCAAAGCAGTGTGCTAGATGTTAACGACCACCGAAGGTCACTTTAACTTGATCATGGAAGCGCCGCAGGCTTAGAGCTACTTCATAAGACAGCAGACAAAAGTTCCCGCCATTTGTTTTGTGTTTCTCTTATTGAAGTGTGATGACGGATGAGCGTGTTAAGCTGGTTCCATGGCTCTCTCAGCATGTTTGAGCAAAGCACTTCCTAATCGTTATCTTGTCCCCAACCTCCAACTGAGCATCTAATACCTGGACATGGAAAGTTAGACTTCCTCACATATGCTTCTTTTTATTGGAGCAGAGATGTCAATGGGGTTTGACTTACGGCCAGCACTTTGGGAGTGGTATCCCTTTACATGGCCATGGAAAAAGGCAAGGTTGCTTCTTGAAGAAAACGGTCGCTCTCAGTGGGCCATGCTGGGAAGGATTTTGAAGCATTCTAACCGCTAGATCCACTAAGTCCGCTAGGGGGAAGAGGTAGTATTCTTTGACTTTGTCAGATTCTGCTTATCGTCACTGCCACGTCTAATCTTTCTAAATCCATATTTTTTCTGTTCCATTTTTTTACTTAATAAAAAAAAAACGCTGTGTATTTTGTAAGATCAATGGATACAAAATATTTATAACTTACATATAATTAATATATTGTATGTTTTTCTCCTTTTAATAAGATACAAGTCACAATACAAGGCATGTTTTTTTTTTCATTCATCAGCTTTATATAAAAAGGCTGCTTCTTTCCATAAGCTATAAGGTTAATGAACCACTTAACCCCTTTAAACAGCCTATGGCTCGCAGGTGGGCCGAAAGTGGTATTACAAACTTCTACTACCAAAGAATAGCCCCACCAGTTTGCACAGATGTCCCTGTAGTTACTGAGTAATACACATTTTTACATGTGTAATAAGTCTTGAAGTGTTAAGGGTTTAAGGACTCAAAGGGCCCTGTGAGTGTTCATTCATGCATTTATTTATTTATTTTAATACCATTTCAATCATGATTTTCGATCATGAATTTAAAGTTGATGAATTTGTATTGAATTAATCTAGAAAATAAACATTATGCACATTGTAACATAGTGCACACATTATAGAGTATTATATTACTTTATTATGTTATAGTATTATTTATTTTTATTGATAAATGCAATATATTTTTATACTAGTTTATGTCTACTATTTTTCGCTTCTCAGTTGATTTTACCTATTATTGATTATGCTGATATTGCATATCAGAACACCTCTGACATTTACTTATAGCCTCTTAATGTTGTATTTAGTTCTTTGTGTTGATTAATGTTGAGGTGTACATATAGAACTCACCATTGCTCCATGGTGGACTCACTTAATCAGTTGCAGTCTTAATCTAAGAGACAATTTTACTATGTTTATTTTTAAATGTGTCTACTTCGGTTGTCCTTCCTATTGGAAACAGTTTCTTGTTCCATGTATATTCAGTTAGCCACTCCAACATATGCAATAGTCCTTTCTTCCTAGAATTTTTAATAAAGAGAAGAGTTTTAAAGAAAACAAAGCTCCTTCTGATTAGAATCATCTTCTTGAGAAGAGAAATTTTACTTAATTTCTTTGTTTCAGGAAATCTTTATTTTCTCATTTTAATTTATTCAGTTATAAATTCTGGGGGATTGGATGGGAGAGTGAGATTGAGATGTCTTTATATTTATGTATGTGTGTATTTGTGTAATGTTTTGTCTGTAAATGTCTCTTCTTTTGTATTTGTGCCTTGTTTTAAAGGCCTCATTAATCTCTTAAAAAGCCCATGGTGAGCCGAAAGTGTTTTTACAAACTTCCATTAAAAAAATACCTCCACCACTTTGTATAGATGCCCCTGTAGTTACTGGGTAATACACCTTAGTGTGTAAGAAGCCTTTCTGCAAGGGGTTAAAAAATGAAACACTCCTTTCAGTGCTGATAATAAGTAGGTCCCCGTTGTGCCACAACAACAGATCAGACCATTTGAGGCATAGACTCATCTGAGGCATAGATCTGTCACCCCCCCACAAGACTTGCCTGCCATCTGGGAGATGCTCTGACCCAGTCGTCTAGCGATCACCATTTGCTGCCTAATATATCCACCCGTTGATGCTGTAGATTAAGATAATCAATATTTTTCTCTTCACTTGGCTGTGGTACTAATGTTATGGCTAATGTTATATTGTATGTGTTTTAAAATATCAGATATACAACAATAGAGATCAACAGCAGAGCATTCTCATTAATTAATCACCCATCTCTAGATTGCTCACTCATGCTGATTTATTCTTGCCTAAAGATGCATCTTGCACCCCCCCCCCTCCACACACACACACACACACACCCACACTCTCTCAACATTAAAGCTAATAATGGGGTCTGTTCTTTTTCAGGTCATAAATGTAACTGAGTTACTTCTTGCCGCAAGTCTTTTCTCACCCACCTTCCAATCGCCACATGCCACAATTAACCTCTGCTTTTTAATGGCCTCTCTGTTGTGATGCTGTTTAACCTCCTTCCAAAACACAATGCATACTGTCTTGTTTGTGCCTGAAATTCAGCCTTTCCAGCCTTTAATAGAAATAAAAAAGTCTACAATAGCTTGTGCTACATTAGCTTGTGCCAAGAGCACTCAAACAAGCTGTATTTACAAGGTTAGATAAGCAGCACATATGGTTGGAGAACTACCATATGATTTCACTGACCAAGTATCTGGGAATGAACGGCCTTTGCATGTGAAGAGCAACATAAAGAACCGTGTTTGAAGAGATGTTTGTGCGAGTGTGAAGAACATTTAAACTGGTATCCTGTACAAAGGTGAATGTACTTAAGACCTTTGAAAGGTTCTTCACACTTCACACATTTCTATTACAAATAAAGAATATCTTAAAAGTTCTAATAAAAAGCCTACATCAGACGTCTTCACAGCTCTGCTCTTAATCCCAAATCCCAAATAGGAAAACATTGGTGAACATCAGAATCTTCATAAAAATTGCGTTAGTGACGAAGAACAGTTGGCGGGTGGTCCGGCGGACGAAGGCGCTGTCACTATGATCAGAGGATCGCAGGTTCGAATCCTGGTCATGCTGCCAGTCATCGTCAGTCGAGCACAATTAGCCTTGCTCTCTCCAGAGTGGGTAGATGGCGCTCTCCCCCACATGACTTCACTGCGGTGCTGGTCGTCACTGGCGCTGGAGCCGGGGTTGCGGCACTTCCCTGGTGATGTTGCATCAGCAGCAGTTCGAAAAATGAGTGGCTTGACTGCGGGGATGTCAGAGGCGGGGTGTGCTAGTCCGCACTCACTGGTGTCAGGGGTATCGCGTGTGAGGGATTGTGACATTACGCACAGGTTGGGTAATTGGCGGCATGAAAATGGGTGAAAAACGGATTAAAATCTGGGAAATGAGGCCCATGGTTCTTTGGGGCATCATGCAAAGAACCCTTTAAAGCTCTTGTATTTTTTAACAGGGCAGGCCTAGATGAAAAGCCTCAGGAGAATTTAATGAATATGGGTTTTCTTAACGTTATCATAACGAGCCTGTAAAATCTAGAGTGTGAGAGGTGAGAAGTTCTATTACATACATGTATCTCAAGAGTTGCTTATTTCATTTCGAGCCAGAGGTTTCGAGTCGTTTTCAGTCTGCCTTATAATCGAGTTTGAGCTTACTCTTCACCCATCGAGAGGCTATCTCTTTGCTTTGCTCTTGCCTCTTTATTGTCAATCACAGCCTTTATTGCGGGAAGCAGCCCTGACACAGTGGACATCATGTGAAACCATGGTCGACAGGAGGCAATAAGCTGGAGAATAGCAGCCATCTCAGGCTGGTTCTCCATTCAGCCTCCCCTCTCCCTCCACCTTCTGTGCTCCTATCCCGCATTAAAGATAAAGAGGAGAAATCAATAGAGGCTCAGCAAGTTAGATAAAAGAGGGCCACGAGAAGAGCAGCCGTGTTGGATGTGGTAAATTAAAGCGATCAGAAATACCCCTGGTCCTCTCAGCGCATAAAATAGCCTCGCGTCACACCTGTCTCTGTCCGCCGCTGAGCTGTTTGCCGTTCGTTTAGTATAACCTCTTGTCTTGTGCAGTCACGCCGAGAGCCTGCTTTGGATCTCAGAATCGACACGTCGGCCAAAGACCATTTGTAGCATATTTCTGTCATATATGAACTAAATGAAAAAGGCTTTCTTGCTTCAGTCTTCTCAATTTCAAAGACATAGTAATAGATTGTACATTCAAAGGGGCATTTGAATGTCAAACTGTATTTACCTTGGTATAGTTGAGTAATAAGAGTTTGGTACATGGAAAGAACATGCCGTGAACCTCAAACATTAAACCTGTATTTTCACCCTCAAACTTTACATAAACCCAACCAATACCCAAAAGCAATAGCCCCAGTCAAAAACATGGCTACAGTCTCTTCAGCTTGCTAACAGCACTTTGCACTGAGAGGACACAATGACAGGACAGCAACACTTTCTAGTAAGACTCTAGTAAGAAAATCAGCATGTTATATTCTAAGGCAAAATAGCAGGGTTGTGTGTTTTTTGACCTCATCAAAGTCACAATCTTACTAATTATATATACAAGAACAACAATATTTAATAAATGCAGTCATGTAATGCTCTCTTTTAAGGCCAGTGACGCTAATCATGAAAACAATGCATGTCTAAACAAAAATTTTTGGTGGGATTTTTAGCTTTACCTTAAAACAACTGGAACTGTAACAAAATATATTTGGTCATTTCTTCCAAGCCTTGTTTAAAGAGTAAAAGTAAAAGAAAACGTAGATTAACTCTAAAAAATGACATTATCTTTGAGTTACAGCATTATTGGAAAACCACGTCCTGCTTGATGGAGTACTCCATCCAGAACAGAGCCCTGATATTGGACCCCTTTTATAGTGTTGAAATAAGAGTCTTAGTGTAAAGATTAAACCTTTAAACTCTTTAAATGGCCAAAAGCCACCAGCAGGTCCAGACTTTCATTCTTAACTGCTATAACTATAGAACAACTTAGCCAGTTTGCATTGTATTCCATATCATATCATTTAGCATTTTTCCGTTTTTAGTTTTCTCTATAGTTTGAACCCTGTAGCTGCTCTGTACACTGTGTAAATAATTCTCGATGAATAGACCAATAGAAATGCTCTAAATTACTTAGAATAAACTCTTGTTTTACATTGACTTCCATTCAAAGTTGAGTAGATTGTTTTCTTCTCATGTAACGTCACCATTTTGGAGATATGTATACTGAATAGTGATCCAGGAATGAGAATGGATAAAGCCTGAATCCTTCATTCCTGAGGGTCGGCATGCAAGCCAATCCAAAAGTTCCATATATGCATTACTACAGTATTGTGCAAAAGTCAGAGGCCTTCATTTATTTAATTTCTAGTCTGATACAGAAGCCAAAACAGTTTATTACAGTGTCTAATGTTTCAGTGCTCAGTATTTAGCCAGTCCACCCTTGACTTTTAATACAGCTGCCAATTTTTTCGAGGAGACTCACTGGAAACATCCCTAAAGTTCAGTCTTACATGTTTTTTTTTTTGTTGTTGTTGTTTTTTTTCTCGCCATCCAAGGAACCTCAATGCTGAAGTCTGGACTTTTGAGATGTAGTAACTTCATTGTTTGACTTTGTTGTCAGTTTTCTATGTAGGAGCTCTCTCTCAAAGATGAAAGCTTTAAGTGCTGTTTATCTGATGGGGGACGTTCAGGGGGTCTACCAGATCTTGCATGTTTGTCCCATTTTCTCCTACTTTCTCCTTTTACTTTTTGATTACATTTTTTACTCATACTATTTTCACTCCACATGCAAATGGATTGCCAAAAAAAAATATCTCCTGAAAAATGAACCACCTAATACTCAACGTCCAAATTCAGGGTCTGATAAAGAGGCCACCGAACTGTCTGATATTAATCAAACTACAGAATCAGAAACAATATTTCTGATTATGTTGTTTAGGAGTGCTGGGAAGGAAAATGTCCTTCATACGTTGACGCTGCTGTAGAAGACAGCAGTTTAATAGGATCAGAAGCCATTCAGCTGCTGACCTTTTCACTGCAGGTTTATATCACTCAGCTACAATTTATTATTATTTTTTTTTAAGATCTTTTGATACAACTTTGAAAGACTGGAGCGCTCCTTTATCCATAAGAGCATTTCCCATTTTCCAAACGCACCTCAGCAGATAACAAGGACCTGACTGTGAGACATCTCTTGGGAGCCGAGGTAGATCATCCCAAGCTCTTTGTGATTAATAATGAAAACGATGGTTTAAATAAGGCACTTGTGATTTTTTTTTTTTTTTTTTGGAGAGCAAAGCTAGTTAGGGTGAATCAATAGTGCATCGCTGGGGATGTTGCGTGATATAAGCTAGGCCTTTGGTCACCGCTGGCTATCCATCATTTGGCCATACGGATAGGTCAAACGGAATTCTATTGCACCAAAGACTCCTCTTATCTCCCAATGCCAGGAGAGGAACAGAGACGCCGATCAATAGGCTTCCATATTGCAAGTGTGCTGTAACATGAGCCCTTGGATTCTGATTTACAGGCTTTTGACTACTAAGATACAACAGTCGTATAAATGAAAAATGAAGAAATGGCTTGCGATCACATAACTCTATTAAATTAAACCCTACAGTCTTAATCCTGAATCTGCTTCTCAATTCTTCTAATGAATAATTCTGATGTTATGGTTCATCAGGTGAGGAGACTCTTGTTCATTCCAGCCTATGATACAAGCTAAATTCACCCTACCCTGACTGAACTACAAAGTATCATGGAGGTTGTCTTTGACCTGTGCCATTATATGACTGTGCAAACGTCTTGGACCATTTAGGAGAATGATATGAAAATCTATGTATCTAGCTATTAACTGTACTATATGACAATTTAACCATTTCAGGAGCAGCCCAGTCTTAAAAACTATCATTCAACACCTAGTTTATCTAATTGGTCCATCATTAAAGAAAAGCAGGTGAGCTGCTGGTTGAACTGAACAATAGTGTGTTACAAAAGTATATAAATATGTATATATATATATGACAACATAACAAAACACAGGGATCAGCCATAACATTAAAACCATATGCCTAATACTATGAAGGTCCCCCTCTTATCTCATTGGGGTATGGACTCCACAAGACATAGCCAGCTTGTGCTACAGTAGCTTTTCCATGGGATGAGGCCATACGGACTAGCCGTCCCTCTCCAGGCGCATTAATGAGCCAGCGAGCCAGCTGTCCTTCCTTGAGGCACTTTTGGTAGGTGCTAACCACTGCACACAGGGAACACCTCAGAAGACCTGCTGTTTTGGAGATGTTCTGACCCAGTCATCTAGCTGTCACAATTTCTTGGCTTCTGTCAAGGTGGCTCAGCTCCTTAGGCAGCTTGGGTTTCCCATCATTCTGGCTTCCAACACATTAACTTCAAGAACTGACTGTTCTCTGACTGCCTACTATACCCCGTCCCCTTGAGAGGTGGCACAGTAATTAGAAAATCACTTCACTACACTTTCAAACACCTGCCTGTTTTAATGTTTTGGCTGATGTGTGTATTTCATTTTCACACCAAGTATTTTCTTCAAATTACCAACAAAGAAACCAACCCAGGAAACACCTCTAAGCACCAGCTGAAGACTGAAGTCTCAAAGTGTCACCCACCTAACGGGCTCCTCTCCGGACGTCCCGTGTCCGCTGTCCCGCGCGGCCCGTTGGGCTCATTACCGACTCCCTGCTTCATTTCCATATCACCCCTCCTCCCCGCGCGTCTCCTGGCCAGCAGCCAATGGCCGTGCGCGCGCGCGCCCTCGCGCTCAGGCGGCCCTCGTCCGTGCCCCCTCCGTCATGCGCAGACGGGTAAGCACGGAGCCGCCGAGCAGCCGCGCGCACGCAGGGCTCTCTCGCGCTCATCCCACCGCGGAGCGCGCAGCGCGGAGGAGATGTCCCGGCGCAAGCAGGCCAAACCCCAGCAGCACGTCGCGCGGGCCGAGGAGGGAGAGGCGCCAGAGAACGGTAAACCGGGAGGGCGGAGGAG